>NW_024080771.1:2526867-2623098 GCF_003009895.1 Hyaena hyaena | reverse complement strand
GAGAGAGAGAGAGTGAGCAGGGGAGGGTCAGAGAGAGGGAGTCACAGACTGAAACAGGCTCCAGGCTCTGAGCTGGCAGTCAGCACAGAGCCCGATGCGGGGCTCGAACCCACGAACCGCGAGATCATGACCCAAGCGAAAGTCAGATGCTTAACCGACTAAGCCACCCAGGTGCCCCTATCTCTTTTAGTTTCTAATGTAAGCATTTAATGTTACAAATTTCCCTCTAAGAATTACTTTTGCTGTTTCCCTCAAATTCTGTTATATTTTCTTTTTAATCTTATTAAAACATTTTATTCCTTTTTTAAGTTTATTTACTTTTGAGAGAGGGAGTTTATGGGGGAGTGACAGAGAGAGAAGGAGAGAGAGAAAATCGCAAGTAGGCTCTTCACTGTCAACACGGAGCCCGGTACAGGGCTCCATTTCACAGACTGTGAGATCGTGACCTGAGCTGAGATCAAGAGTCCGACGCTCGACTGAGCCACCACCCAGACACCCCTAAAACAGTTTCTAACACTTCTTGTGAATTTCTCTTTTAACCAAGGATTATTTAGAAGGATATTGTTTAATATAATGTGTTTTAGTGATTTTTCTAGATGTTTCTGTTACTGATTTCTATTTTTAATTCACTGTGGTCAGAGTACAGACATTTATATGATTTTAATTTTTTAAAAAATTGTTGAGGCTTTCTTTTATGACTCAGAATATGGTCTGTGTTGGTAAATATTTCCTAAGCACATCAAGTGAATATGTATTCAGATGTTGTCTGAATGTTCTCTGAATGTAATTAGGCCAATTTGTCTAATAGTGTTGGTCAACATAGTCTTACTGATTTTCTGTCTACTTTTTCTATCAGTTACTGAGAGAGGAGTGTGAAAATCTCCAATTACAATAGTATATTCATCTATTTTTTCTTTTTGTTCAATCAACCTATGTATTTGGAAGCTCTGTTAGGTGTATCAACATGTGGGTTTGTTGTAGCTGTTTGATGAATTGACCACTTTGTCATCATGCAATGTGTTTCTTTTTTTCTTTTAACGTTTATTTATTATTTTGAGAGAGAGAGAGTGCATAAGCAGAGGGAGGGACAGAGGGAGAGGAGGGAGAGAATCCCAAGCAGGCTCCCAGCACAGAGCCTGATGCAGGGCTCGAATGCAGGAACCGTGAGATCATGATCTGAGCTAAAACCAAAAGTGGGACACCCAGGCGCCCGCAATGTGTTTCTTTATCCCAGGTGATTTTCTTTTGTCTCTGAAACACTGATATTCTGATATTAATATGACCACTTCTGTTTACTTGGAGTAGTGATTTTATAGTATATCTTTTTTCCATCCTTTCACTTTTAATCAGTTTATGTTTCCCTTTTTTAAAAATGGGTTTCTTATAGACAGCATATAGTTGGGTCTTGTTTTTTAATCCAATCTGACAAGCTTGGTCTTTTGGTTGGGTCAGCTATATTCCTACCAGTAAGAGGGTCTGTCTCTGGTCTCCTGCTTTTTCCCCAGTTTTTCTCATGAGGACCATCTGGAAGCCAGTGGTCAAGAGCCTATGAGTGAGTTGCCAACTTTCCCTGTGTCTGGTGATCCTACTTATTCCAAATTGACATGCTAGCCCACACTGGCTTTTGATAATATTTCACAATTTTAGAATTGTGTGGCAGTCACCTCCTCCATCCTTGCTCTGTCAGAGGTGAAACAATATTTGTGTTCTGTCTCTCCTCTCGGTGCTTGTCACTCTTTAGGATTTAGTTTACTTAATTGCCTTGTGACCTCAGCTCTTTGATGGGTTCAAGAAAATGATGATTTTGTAGATTATGTGCCGTGTTCGCATTGTTGGCAGAGCTTTGTTGTCCTGTGGCTTTCTACATCCTAAGTGGGAGCAGAGCTTCCTGGAAGGTTATTATCTGATTTACATGTTTAAAACCTCCCTCTGGCTGCTTTGTGGAGAACACATTTTAGAAGGAGAAGAGTGGAAGTGGGGAGACGGCCGAGGAGGTTAGCAAGGAGCCTGGTCCTGAGAGCATTTAGTCTGGACTCTGAATGTGCCAGAGAAGAAGGGATGTTAGAAGTGGAGTTCATTTTAGAAGTGAGCCAACAGGATCTGATGATGGGCCGGATGGAAAGAAGGAGGTAAAGGGAGCAGTCGAGGATGCCTCCTAGGCTTAGGTTGAGCAATGGAATGAATGCCGATGCCACTTCCTGATAGGAAACCAGATCTGGAGGGAAAGTCGAGAGTTCTATGCTGGACATGTGAAGTTCTCAATCAAGTGGAGGCATCAGTTCAGAAGTTGGATACTCACCTTCCAGAGTCAGAGGGGATTTCTGGTCTGACAGTTTACCTGTGAGAGTTAACAGTGTAGAAATGACACTTAAAGCCTCTGGACTGGATGGGTCTACATGGGGAAAGGATGACAGAAGAGGTCACCCATTTGACGCAGGATGAAGGAGGAAGAGGAGGGAGCATAAAGAAGGCAGAGAAGCAGTGGCCAGGAACACAGAGGAAAGACTTTAATGATACCTTGAAGGAAGATTTTAATCTAGGTTTGGTAGGAATCTGTAAGTCGCAAAAACACTGTAATTCATTCAACAGAAACTTGAGATAATAAAACTCTATTAACCCTTTTGACTGTTAGGTAAATGATTGCCAATTGCTTCTGGATTCTTGGACCCAGGATTTTTCATGACACCAGGCAGAAGTCTGCCATTGCTGGGAAGAGGGCCTGTATCTTTCCAAGACCAACTATAGGCAAAGTCTAATTGGCTCTTGGAAAAAGGCCTCCTCCAAATTCCACAGGAGCGGGACGGGCCCCTCATTTGGAGCTCAGTACAAGGTTTCCTGTAGTTCCATGTAAGGGGGCCTTATTAAACCTTTATTAAGCTTTGCAGTTCTGTGCACATGTCAGAGGCTTGATGCTCCTTTTTGAACATTTGCTTCTCTGTCTTCTCCGTCTGAGGCGGATGCTTCCTGGTCTGATGGGTCCTGGCTGCATCACAGAGATTCCTCCTTTGGTCTTTCCATGTGTTATTGTGAAATCTGGTCCTTCAGAGGAGACATGCTCTATTGAGTAAGAGAAATGTGGCTAAAGGCACATACTAATGAGGCTGATTAGATGCTTTTATTGGTTGTGACCTTTCTGCTTAACCCGGAGAATGTGCCGTTTGGGGTTTTAAAAATAAATCATAAGTCTCGCATTTCTTTCATGTAGCCTCTGAATCACATACAGACTTACTTTGTGTAACAGGGTCTAGAGAGAAGAAAATATTCGTGTGAGTTTGGATTTCATTTCAGGCAGTTAAGAGCAAGGCTATGCCCCTCTCAAACTCTGACTGAGATAAGGAGGAGACGAGCCGTATGGAGGAGGGCGGGTTTCTGTCTGAGAACACCAAACACCATCAATTCTACTTCTGTTTCCTAGCAACTATAAAAGACCACCGTTGCGGCACGCACCTAGCATACTGCAATCTGATCCCAGCGCCTGTGGAGAAACACTTTAGCCATGAATTCTGTTGGACTAGAGGGTGCTCACGGCTCAATCCCTAGGCGACCATTTCTTCCTCCCTTAAGACACATAAATTTGAAATTCATGCTGATCCTTATCATTTTTTCAGATACTTATTTTTAGTTACTTTGGGCATCTCTGTTGTCTCCTGCCCTCTTACGGACGTCGGTTCTCTCTGCTAACTCCAGGGACTGGGCCACCATGCTAGTCCGGTGGTGAGTGGCACCCAAACCAGCAATATCCAAGATGGCTCTTCTTCTTCCATATCTGCCGGGGACAGGGGACCGCTGATGCAGCGTTCACAGTGGAGTACCTGGGACCACAGTGGGACGCATTCTTCATTTTCCTCTTTTACAGAATTAAGATGCTTCACTCATCCTTTTAGCACATGGTTTGCTATATCTGGTGTTTTCCCCCTTAATCTCAGAGATGAGTATGAATACTTAGAAGCGAGCTGTTGTCATTAGCAAAGGTTTAATGCTTCTTAGCATGTTAGCTGAAGATGATTAATTCAAAGTAGTCTGAATTTAAAAGAAAAAATTGTTTTTTGTTTTTTTTTTTATGGAACACTGATATCCAGATGATGGGAGGGCAGAGGGGTAGGGAGGGGCAGTTTCCCTGGCTCATCTTTTAAGAGCTCCTTGAGTTTGGTTTAAACATTGTGGAAACGTATTGCTCTCCCCGAAGGTGCACAAATTCCTGGGCAGACAGAAGAAAGGCTCTTTCTCATGGAGTCTTCTGGCTTCTGCTTTTCCTGGACTAGCTCAGGTTGAAGGTCATCTTGCCATATGTCAGGTGTTATTTTTATTCTGTGCTATGACAACCCGGACACGGAACTTAGCCCATTCCTTTGGGTCACACACACGCAGGCGCACGCGCGCGCACACACACACACACAAAACCACGTGAACAAAGCAGCCAGGTGGGTTGAACAAAGCAGCCAGGTGGGTTGCAGATGGAAATGTGTTTGAGAAAATGGAGTGGAGATAGACTTCACAACAGCACAACTTTACATCTAATATCAGGTTGTATTAGTCTGGGTTCTTCAGAGAAACAAAACTACTATCTATCTATCTATCTATCTATCATCTATCTATCTACTTGTCTGTGTATCTATATATCTATCTATCTACCTACCTACCTACTTACCTGTCTATCTATCTATCATCTATCTATCTATCTATCTATCTATCAAGAGAGATTTAGTTTAAGGAATTGGCTTAAATGATTATGGAGGCTGGCAAGTCCAAACCCTACAGTTTAAGTCTGAAGGCCATTAAACTAGTGATTCCGGAAAGAGCTGAGTCCAAAGGCCACCTGCTGGCAGAATTCTCTCTGGCCAGGGAGGGGAAGGAATGGTCAGTCTTTTGTTTTATTCAAATCTTCAACTGATGAAAAAAGGGCCACACACAAATGGAGGGCTTTATTCAAAGCCCGTTGACTTTCATGTTAATCTATCCAAACACTGTCACGGAAACATCCAGAATAATGTTTGAGCACTTATCTGGGAACCCAATTGCCCAGGCAAGTTGACACATGAAATTAATCATCACCTCTACTTTTTCTGGGACACTGCTGCTCAACAACCCTAAGGTCCCTGCATTTCTCCCATCTCCAAATGCTCGCTTATTTCTAACACTGTGAAGTTTGGCCACTTCTTTAGGTTGAATCTTCTCATTCTGATTTTCTGTCCCAAAGTAGCTTATCAGTGTTTTCCTGTGCAAAAGTAAGTTTCCTCCCTAGGAATACAGGGTCCAGACGCTAAGACGATCATTTTCTCCACTCGACCACATGTGTAAAAATGCTATCAATGTGGCGGCAATTAAAAACAATCTTTCAGGATGTCCTCTTTTAAAGAAACCGAACATTTGCTTGCATTTAATCAAATTATAATCACTTATATTATAAACAAGACTAATTGTAAAGAGTCTCTTGAAAAAAAGAAAATTTCTCAAGAGTTTCAAATACAGTTGTGTGTAAAGTCAGGTTTCCCGGCAATCTCAGGACACACAGATAATGAAAAGGCAGGCACAGCTCCTGTTTGTTTTTTATCAAGCAAGGGTTCGTAACGTGCAGCCTGGAAAGCTAGATTGCCCTGTTGTACTTTGCTTCTACCCTGGCTCCATTTTGCCTCTTGCCCATAGCTAAAAATACCTCACTCCTGGCCGACCCTAGAGTGGCCGAGAACAGTAACTATACTTAGAGACAGAGTTTTCTCTATGATTTTGTTTTTATCATCATGATCAGCATGTACTTATTAAGATGGTAACAGCTAACCAGCATTTTGAAGTGCCTGCTGTGTGCCATCCCCCTGTATTAAGCTCAGTATATGCTTATCTCCCTTGAATTTTACAAATCTTTCTTACTAGGTATTTTTACCAGCCTCATTTTACAGATGAGGAATTGGAGATTGGAGTGCGGTACACAAGGTCACACAGCTGTCTGATCCCGAGGCTGCAGTTTTCACCTAAGAGGATCTGACTCCAAATTTAGTCAATATGCCTGTCTCTGTCTGACTGTGTGCTGGATATTCGGCCGGACGCTTCCGAAAGCAAACCCTTAGGTTTTGTAAAATCTTAGCTATTCGGTCATAATCCATACTGAGCCACTCTGTAGCACTTTACTGTAAAGCGAAGACCCTCCCACTTTTTTTACTCAATTCCTTTTTGCAAATCAAGTTTTAGTGAGTGGGAGAGAGGCCCTGGTGGGAGGCAGGGAAGGGAGAAGTCAGCTTCGTAAGCCTCTGGCCTGCACTGTCTCATGGAACAAAATTCTGGCTCATTCTTCAGCGGTGCAGCTGGGAGCCAATGCTCGTGTCACCACGGCATTGCTACGTGGCAAAGGCCGAAGCCTCATCCTCCAAGACCTTCTGCCAGCTGCTCTGACGTCCCGGGGGTGTGATCTGCCTTATTCTGAGTGATTTTTAGAGAAGAGGATTCTTGGGCAACTCCCTGAGCAGTTTTTCCAAAAGTTGAGAACTATCGAAGTCAGAAAGAATAGAAGAATGTAAGACAGAACAGTAACAAGAACGTCCTGACTATCACACCGTGTGGGACCGGTGATAATACCCACAGTGCCGATGGAGAAGAGGAAACTGAGAATCGTCACCTGCTGTCACTCCTGTCGCTCCTGCAGTAAGGGGCACACAGTAATGCAGCTGGCACGCGACAGCGGTCCTCCTGTGCTCCTGGACACCAAGAGGAGGTGTGTAATAAGTTGCATAGACAGGGCACCTGGGTGGCTCCGTCGGTTAAGCATCTGACTTGGGCTCCGGTCATGATCTCACAGTTCCTGAGTTCGAGCCCCACGTCAGGCTCTGTGCTGACAGCTCAGAGCCTGGAGCCTGCTTCAGAATCTGTGTGTCTCTCTGCCCCTCCCCTGCTCACGTTCTGTCTCTTTCTCTCAAAAAATAAATAAATATTACGGGGTGCCTGGGTGGCTTAGTCGGTTAAGCGTCCGACTTTCGCTTAGGTCATGATCTCGCGGTTCGTGGGTTCGAGCCCCGCGTCGGGCTCTGTGCTGACTGCCAGCTCAGAGCCTGGAGCCTGTTTCAGTCTGTGACTCCCTCTCTCTCTGACCCTCCCCTGCTCATGCTATCTTTCTCTCTCTCTCCTAGAAATAAATAAAAATCTTTAAAAAAAAAACAAAAACAAAAAATAAATAAATATTTAAAAAAGTAAGTTGCACAAAAAGTGCCTAGACTGGAAGTGAATGATCCCACTGAAAGGGGTTGAGGGGAGCCGGGCACCATCAGGTGACAGCCCTGGCCACCGCCGGGGAGGGGACGAGACACAGGACCCAGAAGTGCAGCAGCAGCAACAGCATGGTGCCATGATACCCTTCCCTACTGAGCAGCACAGGCAGCCTTCAACTCAGCGCTCGGGAGGCTGACCAAGTGCACGCAGAGCCGAGGACACAGCGGCAGACCTCCAGCCCACGGGTGGAGGGAAGTTGCAAGAGCCCAGCCCGACCACGCCCTTCCTTCTCTGGCCCAGAAGTTAGTGGGGGAGGCTAACGGCCATGTGGGTGTGATTAACATTGTTGACATTGCTCTTAATCATTTCTTTTCGTGGTTATTCAGGTAATACGTGGCGATTGTAACGGAAAGAAAGGAGGAAGGAAGGCAGGAGGCAGGCAGGAGGGAAAGGAGAAGGGAAGAAAAGAAAGGTCGGCAAAGAGAAGGGGGTACCGTCAGGGGAAACTGGATGAGGGGTACATGGGACATGTCTGTGCCACTTTAGCAATCTCCTCTAAATCCACAATCCTTTCCAAATTGAAGTAGAAGAAAGAAGAAATCCCATCATTCCACCCGACAGAAATCCCACCACTGACACTGCTGCATGTGTCTTCGGTTACATGTGAGCGTCTGTGTAATTCACTGGAATTAACAAAGCACGAGAAATGAAATGACAGCTACTTACAGAGCAGGACTAAGCCATTCTCATCAAACGTTTTGCATTGTAGTAAAGTTCCCACAATTCCTGCACATAACACTATACATAGCTCTGAATTGCAAGGACTTTACCTGACCTTAGAATAAGGATTCTGCTGCTTCAAATTGACCAAACTCCTGCAGGCAGCCCCCTTTGTAGCGTTCTGCCCTAAACGTGTTACTGTCTGTCTCAGTTTCCCCCCGAAAATACTCCTGCGCCGAGGGCTCAGAATCTTGCCATTTAGGTAGGAAACAATTCTTATATGACAGTGACTCACATAGCCAATGAAGGATGACATTGCACAAGTAATAGGATATAGAAGAGGGGTGACTGGGTGGCTCAGTCTGTTAAGCATTTGACTTCGGATCAGGTATGATCTCATAGTTCATGAGTTCGAGCCCCGAGTCGAATTCTGTGCTGACAGCTCAGAGCCTGAGCCTGCTTTGGATTCTGTATCTCCCCCCTCTCTGCCCCTTCCCCACTCATACTTTGTCTCTCTACCTGTCTGTTTCTCTGTCATGCGTGTGTGCATGCTCTCAGAAATAAATAAACATTAAAAAGAAAGAAAAAAAGATTAAAGAGAAAGCTGTATCCTGAACACAGAAGATGGAAAGGAAGGTGATGTGGGGAAGGCTGGATGTGAGTGGCCTAAAGGTAAGCCCAGTACTGTGTGCCGTCTTGATATCTGAAACAAAAAGGGCCTTGAATGGCCTAACCACAAGGTCCCCACTCTGCTCCTGTGGATAAGATGCCTTACCCAAACAGCCCTGCATGTGGGGGGCACGGGGCACAGGGCCTGCCTAGCCTCGAGTATCAGGCTTCAGTTCCCTGCCAGCTCACGGAATCACTCCCACAAGCCGATCACATCCTCCCTTGGGAACCAGGGGGCACCCCACCCTCTTGATAGTACAAAACCTGCCTCAATGTCCCCCGCTGCTCTGCCTGCAAGATGCAGCCTCTGGATTCCTCCTCCCCTCAGCTGAGAGTATGAGTGACTAATAAACCGCTGCCCTTTGTTATTTGCCAGTGTCACCGGTGTCTGGCCATCCCCCAAGCCCTGGGGTGGGACTCCTTTCTTCACCCACAGGATGAAGAGAAGGCGACCTCTCTTGGCCCAGCCAAGGGCCTGCATGGCCTTCACAGGGCTTCATCTCCTGGGCCTTCATCTCTTGCAAAATGCAAGTCATTAAAGAGAAGCCGTTAGAGCTGGCCGAGGGGCCTCTGTTTGCTTGATTGACTTCCATTTCCTCCCTTTGTAGAGTTGAAGTCCATGGCCCGGGGCCTGGCTGTCAGGAGCTGCCCCGCGGGGAGGAGCACCCAGCGAGGTAGGCGGTCGGCTATGGGGCCACAGGGCCACAGGGCCATGGGACCACAGGGCCACGGGGCCACGGGGCCACAGGGCCACAGGGCTGGCCACCGTCGCCAGCTGCAGGCCCGGCGCGCATCGGGCTCATGGGAGGAAGGAAGCTCGTTATCTCTGAGCGTTCCTATTTTCTCATTAGTGAGGTTTTTCCACATTAAATGTGTAAAAGGGCATAATCACAAGCATGCTTCTGATATTTGAGTAATTCAGACCAGGCGCCCGCTATCCAAAGGGGCAAATAAAAGGAAAGGCTAGGAAACCAATCTTCTGAGATTATCTTTCCCTCAAGAACAAAGCAATGGGAGAAAATACCTTCGTTTAAGAAGCAAGTGTCCTCGTTTGTGTTTTGGGATCATTAGTTCTCCCTGTCCTTTCAAAGACCTTCATGCTTTTGGGGGGGAGGGGGGGAGGGGGGGTTCTTCCTTTAATTGTTCAAAATAATCCCACAAGGCGTGTAGCAGCAACTTAACGTTTACTGACGATGGGAGGCGACAATGCGCACGGTATTATCTCGGGTGCCAGAGAAGTTAACAGTATAACCAGAAGTGACAGGACCTCCCGATCCTTGTTACCGCCGTACGACAGGGGATGCACATGGTGTAAAATCCTTCTCAGAAAGCCTCCTCTCTCTCTGCGTAGACCGTGCTGATCGCTGCCGCCCTCAGAGCCAGCAGATAGAGATGTCAGTGGGAGAAAAGGCTGGCTGGACTCAGGCAGGATCTCACAGCGCGGTGGCGCCTTGGGGTCACACACTCCAAGAGCTTCGGGGGTGCAGTTCAGAAACGGTTCAGGCCACTGCCCGTGTGCGCGGCTCCTCACAGCTCCAGAGAGGCCACAGGAGTGGAGCCCACTGTTTCCGGGCACCTACAGGCTGACTTCTAGGCTCTTGTAATGGGCCCCATGTTTTCTTGACCCTGCGCAAGGTGTTTCTGTGACAGCCGCCATACAGCCGTCACCCCAGGAAGAGGACTTGAGGACCCTGTGCTGTCTTCTCTAAGGCGGGATCAAGAAGCTGGGAGAGTAAATGACAGCCAGTAAACTGCTGCGAAGTCCGACTCCGCATCAACAAATCGGAGCCTGGGTCTGGCTCCCTTGAGCCCCGCGTGCATGCATTGCCCTTCCTTGGTTACCAGGAGCCGACGTGCACTCACTTAACAGGGCACTGTTGTCACAATCCCGTAGAAATGACAAAGGAGTCTCCACCACAGAGCCCAGCCTTGTGAGCATCCAGGAAGAGCTGGGTTTCTCCCAGATGGAAGTGGTTTGGGAATGGAAAGGCCCAGTGGCTAGGTTATTCTGGTGCCCCCTCGGCAGCATGAGCGCCCTGTCACCATGGCCAGATGGTCTCTGCCTTCATTTTTACAAATTTCCTCAACTTCTCCTGTAGCCACTGCTCAACCCTCTCTCTCTGTCTCCTGTTCAAACTCCTTAGAATAGGAATTGATGACTGCACTACGTCATCATTCCTGACAGGCAGTCCACGTTCACGTGACGCCTTACATCCTGGATGGGCTGCCTTAGATCAGGTGTCTGCCCCGCCCCCCTTGTCCAATCAGCGTGGCCAACGTGGAGGCCTCCCAGGCAGGGACCTCGGCAGGGACCCTGTGCCCGTTGCACAGGCAGGTGGTAAAGCACCACCCCTGAGGGTGTATGTGTCTCAGAACGGTCATAAAGGATGTCCAGTCATAGTCAATATTTCTGAAAACTACTTTAGTTGAGGAAACGGGCTTTTTTTTTTTTTTTTTTTTTTAATCTTTTGTATTTTTTTCCTTTCCTTTAGAAATCAAGTTCTACACTACTGCTAAAGTTCTCTGTAGATATTAAATCACAGTCAAGGTAAAATCTTTCAGGGGCTTTCCATTACCTTCAGGCTGAAAGCTTAACTCCTTACGTAGCGTGGCATTTAAGACCCTCATGATCTGGCTTCGGGCCAGTCTTATCTCCTCCTCTTCCATTCCACATGACTTCCTTCCCCACACAGCACATACCTACACGCGCGCACACACACACACACACACACAGTGCATATAGACACCCAATGCTCTAACCATGTCCAAGCTTTCTGCATTTATCATATTCTCCCACGTTTGGAGGCCTTTCTAGAACTTTCCATCTCTCTTCTGATTAACTCCTATTCATCCTCTGGGACTCAGTGTCAAGTCTCTTAATGAAACCTCCCCCTACCCTCCGGAGCTGACTTGGATGACCTCTGTCCTACAGCCACAGCATATGAACCACCTGGAGCAGGTGGTTACAAACCACCACACTGCTTTGTAACTGTAGCTTGTTTACTTTCTCTACTGGATGACGCACCCATTTCAGGCAGGGACTAGATCTTATTCATTGTGGTAGCTAGACATTGTGTGGAAGCTCAAAAATTTTTTCAAAGAATGAAGAATACATGAACGAATGAACCCTCTAAAATGGGTTCCTCTTGCGCAAGCAATGACAGCACGTTAAGAGCATGGACTTTAGAATCTTGAATCCCAACTCTGCTGCTCACAAACCGAGCGACCCTGACTTTTCTGGGACCTGCAGTTTTTGTTGGCGAGCGTGAAGGACTACGGAGGGTATGTGGCCTGAAGTTCTGCTCTCTTAGCCCTAGGCTCTCAAGGACCTTTGTCCGCCGAGGGCCATTAGAGGGCATAAACAAGGCTTCCTGGCTCAGGACAGCTGGTCACCAAAGAGATGAGGCACAAGATGTCCCTCCCTCCCATAAATTTTTGCAGGATAAACAGTACTGTTTAATAACATTTTTATGCTCCTTTAGCATCTTAACAAAATGACGCTTTGACTCAGTTTATTTTCTTTAATTGATCTTTAAAAAGAACAATTTGGGGCGCTTGGCTGGCTCAGTCAGAAGAGCAGGCAATGCTCGATCTTGGGGTCGTGAGTTCGAGCCCCACACTGGGTGTAGAAATTACTTAAATAAAATTTAAAAGCTTTTCAATAAAATAAAATAATAAAATTTAAAAAGAACAATGCTTGGTTTCTGTAAATTTGAAACTAGAAAAAAGAGAACATAATTAGAATCTACCTACATGTCTAGACTTCCTCCCTGAGGTGTAACTCTCACTCCATGCTCCATTTTTTTTTAACTTTTATTTTAAAATATTTAAAAATTTTGCCTACTGAATCGTCTTGATTTGGAATTTTCCTTTTCATCAAAATTAAGTGTTCTGCGACAAACAGCATCCCAGACACTTTATTCTAATAATGGTATAAAAATTTCAAAAGACCGTGGAATAAATGGGTCACCCAAAGAACCTGCATTCTGGGCAAGATATAGCTCAGCTCACCCATTGCCGACTTCGCCGGTTATTGCGTCTGTTGACGGAATGTGCTGAATGTGCCCAGGGAAGTGATTTCAGTTAGTTGTTGATTCCAAACCCGTTGTCTTTCAAGTTTAATATTGGTCCGCCTGGTCACTGTGGCCAAGAACTTTGAATGGAAAATAAAGACGAGGTGGATTATTGGCCTCCAAGCACCCCTCAAAGGCAAACCTTGCCTTTGATTGGGTTTTTATGTGGATACTCTCTCCCGGTTATGGTGTTCAATACCCCTTGCTCTGCATGCCAGCGCTGAGTTATTGGCTGGGCCATGTTTACTTGCCTTCTGGGGATAAGCTTTTAATCACCTACAAAAAACAGTTGGCCTCCCCTAAAAACATTTCAATAAAGTGGGATTCAGCCCTCAGTCGGCTCAGCCCTTGTCAGCCCTGGGTTTCCTTGTGCCAATATGCACTGAAGCCAGAGACGGAGGTCAAAAAGTTACGAAGCATTGGCACATCTTGCTGGCTGGCCGGTCTGGGAATCTTTACTAGGACATAGGTGAATGTTGACTAGCTTTAGTCTCACTTTTATAAATACTATTCTGTCCATTTCCATCCCCGTCTTCCGGCCTGCTTTTTGCAAAGATGGCTTTATGGATGATGGACAAGCTGAATTCATGGGCAGAGCCGGCAGCTTATAGGAGACTCCCGGTGTCCCGGATGATTTGTGCTGATGATGCACGTCAAGGGGGTGGTGTTATGACATCAGCCTGATGCTGGCCAGACGGACTAGCATGGTTGCGGCTGAACCCTTCCCTGGAACTCAGAGGGCTTCAAGGGGCGGCTGAGCTCTATGTCCACTAGATGGCGCGGTGACACTGGGCACACACATCATGGCGTGCCTCTGGGTCTCCTGCGCTCCCTGTTCCCGGCTTGGTCTTCCCTGAGTGAAAGCTGGAGGGAGGATAGTTAAGGCAGGGAGCTGGGGATAAACTCCCTGAAGTTCTATATCTTGGATCTATTTCTCTAAGTCTTCATGTACATGTCATGAAAATTGTGTGGACTTTTTAAACTCTGGGCAATAACTAGTGACGAGGAACCACACAAATGCAAAAATGCTTATTATGTATGAGACATGCCATGTCAAGTGCATCCAACCTTCTTTGAGACATAGAAAATGGATCCTACTGTTTTGGGGAAACTACATGGTTTACTTAGCTCTTATGTTATGCCACTTTGTCTTTTAATATTTATTTATTTTTTGAGAGACAGTGAGAAGCAGAGGAGAGACAGAAAGGGAGGGAGATAGAGAATCTGAAAATGAGTGCTGCACTATCTCGGGGCTCGAACTCATGAACCCGGAGATCATGACCTGAGCTGAAGTCAGACACTTAACCAACTGAGCCACTTAGGTGCCCCTGCCACATTGTCTTATGTGCATATAAATATGCATGAATTCATTTAATCCTTATAATAATTTACGACATAGGTGCTATACTAATTTTGCAGAAAGGGAAACTGAGGCACAGAAAGGAACGCTACTAACAGAGCTGTTAAGTGTTGGAGCTGAGACTCAGACCTTGAGCGTTTGGGCTCCAAAGGTCGCACTCTTAGTGACTACAATCCACCAAAGTTTGGGGAGCTCTGCAAAATAAGCTATTATGTTTTCTCATTACAAAGGAAAAATCTTGGGTTCTAAACATCTTCCTCCCTAATATTTGCCCTTTAACACTACTGCACTGGGAACGTCATGCTATAGGTCTGTTTCTGTGCTCTCACGTTCTAGTTCTACAGCAAATGTCATCGTCCTTACAGATGGAATGCTGGGAGACTATACTTTTTTGTACCATTTAGGAGAATGTTGCTTAAAAAAATCAGCCTGCTGACTCTCATTCTCGTTTTTATTTACAGATGGGGAAGTAAATATGCTAAGCCATTGGGGCACCTGGGTGGCTCAGTCGGTTAAACATCTGACTGTCAGTTTCGGGTCAGGTCACGATCTCACAGTTCCATGGGTTTGAGCCCCACGTCAGGCTCTGCACTGACACTGAGGAATCTGCTTGGGATTTGCTCACTCTCTCCCTCTGTCTCTGCTCGTCCCCTCCTCACGCTGTCTCTGTCTCTCTCAAAATAAATAAATACACTTTGAAAAATGTAATATGCTAAGTCATTTGTCCATTTAAGGATACGAAGGCCATGGCTGGAGAATTTATCCTTCCACTTACTCGATGACATCACAGAACACACGCAGGGAGCTTGGGCCTGAGGTTAGAGAGATAACTCGGGTAGGTTTGCCACCTTCGCCTCACTGACAGTTTGACAGAGGACACAGACATGTGAACATACCAGGGGAAGCAATGTCGTTGCTGTGCAAGAGCTTCGGACTCCCGGAGGGCGAGGAGGCTGCCTGACTCTCCAGAGGGTGGGGACTCTCCAGAGGGCTGCCTTCACAGAAGACGGGATCCCCGGGCTGAATCATGAAGGATAAGGGGGAGTCCCGTAGGTAAACACAGCACTCCTCGGGAAGAAGGGTGTTCAGAGTTTGGGCACTGTGGGAAAGGAGCCTGGAAAGTTCCCAGAAGCCAGTCACAGAGCTCTTCATGAGTCAGTCAAATTGGAACTTTATTCTGTAGCTGATGGAATGTCACTGTGGGCTTTCCAGGAAAGAAATGATATCATTAGGCTTGTGTTTTAGGAAGGGGACTCAGGTCTGAAGGATGGACTGTGGGTCAGGGGGACAGCAGACCGGATGCAGAGCCCTGTTAGGAGGTTTTGGCAACAGTGGGGATGAACTGAGACAGTTAGGGGGCGGGACGCTGAGAGGGATGAGGGGAGTTTTAGGGACATTTCAGAGATACTGTAAGTAGGATCTTTACTTATATGTGTAGGTATGAATAATGTATAGCCCGCTTTCTCCCACGAAGGGTTTGGGGTGGCCCTGCAGACTTGATAGTCAGATGGCTTGCAGGGGCTGAGGGAGAGGAAAGCTTCCAGCGAGCTCCTCAGTCTCTGGATCCGAACGGGGCAGACAGAGTGCCATTAATACAGGAAATGAAGGGAAAAGAGCCCACGCTCGGGGCATTGTTCAATGTTGAATTTCAAACATGTTGCATCTAAAGTGTGTGGACAACCAAGTGGCTATAAGGACCTGCACCTTGTGAGAAAAGCTGAGGTCTGAAAAGCAGAATTTGGAATTACCAGCGTATTGGTGGAGGATAGGTGTCGTCACAGACTCTGGTGAAAAGACCAACCATTAAGTTGTTTACAAATGTTCGTCTATCTGCTATCTCATAGATGTCTCTGCATTTTTTTTCACCTTTCTTCAAGTTTAAATACCCTGTGATGGCTTCCGAGAGTAACAGCAGAACTGAGCAATGAATGCTATCTCCGGGATCTCCCTTAGTTTGCCTTTGCTCATGCCCAAAGTCCCATGCACATTTTGTACTCGACATTCTGCCTAAGATAAACTGAAGTCTCGTGCAGAGGGAGAAGCCCTCGAGATTTCAACCAGATCATTTGCAGCTTCTAGACCACACTGTACCTTCAGAGCTTGAGCAACACTCTGGCTTTTTGAAGAACTGAAGAGAACACACTTCAGTGGCAGGTAAAGGAAGGGAGAGGGCTGGAGCTGGCTTCAGACTTGTATTTATTTAAAAACTGTGTAAATGTTTAGGATATGATATGTAAACTTTCCTTTAGGCATCTTTTCATACAGCAGCCTTGACAGTTAACCATTGAGTTTCCCTACTGAGGGAGGAAACCCCGGGCGTTGTTTTGGAGAAGCGGAAGCAGAAAGGTCACTTGCCAGATGGCACAGGGGGCAGGCAGAGGGGTTCGCCATCTGCTCTCAGCATTGGCAAAAAAAGAGAAATCAAAGGCAGCTGTGCCGGCGCTGAAGTGAGAGTAAGAGGGACATACCTTATTCCTCCAGTCTCAGGGCCAATCTCATAACACAACATGAGAGCAGTGGATTGGCCACGGCTCTCCTCGAGGTTGTGGGCTCACTCTGGGTTGGTATCTCACATTTTCTCCTGGGGCTCAGGCCACAGAAGCAGTCCTGGCCTGTGACAGGCAGCCCTGCGGCAGACTAGACAAGGCTGAGCCAAGCCACGCAATCCCACCTCAAGGGGCTGCTCAGAATGGCTTGTGTCACACCCACTTGTATTCCATTGGCCGCAGCAGGTCACATGGCCAAACCCAAAGGGATATGGTACAGGAAAGGAGGAAATAAATTCTTGAGCATAGTAATAGCATCTGTCATAGTTATTCATCCTTTTGTTAGTTATTTATTGAGTGTCAGCATTGTATTGGAAATTGATCTATAGCCTTAGATCTCCCCCTACCCCCATGGAGCTTATAATCGTGTGTGGAACACACATGATGAAACCAACAATTTCAATAAAGTCTGAGACCAGTCTCTGATTTTAGGCCTCTTTCCAGGGGATTGGAGGCTGCAGAGCAGAGAACGACTGCCATGAACTTTTAGGGATGAATTATTTCAGAGTGTTACCATACTGAGGCCTAATCAATAGTTTTCCATGGATGGAATGGGGAGTGGTGGAGACAGTTTGTTCTTGAAGATTCTACCCAGGCCACTGGCCTCCTTATGGCCTTCTCTGCTGAGACAGTGTCAGGCCTAACATGTTACCTGTCTTGACGTTTTTTGGTCCCACTTGCCCCCTGTAACAGCAACTCCACCCACTTCCCTGCCTGGTCGTGTCCTGAGTCAGTAAGGACTTAGATCCAGCTCTGTGCTGGGGAGCTGAGGATGAAGTTACCCTTGGCTATTTGGCTCTCCATGGCCAGCTGCCCGAACTTGGAAAATGGGATTCCTGCCACATTCCTAGGCTTTCTCTATTACCCTCCAAGCTCTTCTATACCCTCATGCCCATACTCTTTGACCCAACCTCCCAAGGTTCCCACCCAGTGATTCCTTTTTTATCTGTTGGACCCTCTAGTCCCACAATTAAGAGACCCAACTATTCCCTCAACATCTTCATAGAAGGCTCTCTCTGAAAACTCTTTCTTGTGGGTGCCGTTTCTCCAGGCCTCTTGAACTCAGGACCAGGAGACTGGGAAATATTCTCCTTACTCCCCAGTATGGCTTCCTATACCCTGGTGTGACATTATACACTCCTCTGAAAGGACAAATTATTGGTTACTAGATGTAGACAGCTCCACTGGGGTTCAGGGAAGGCCCTGGCAGAGGGTAGCGGCCACTTTTCTTCATACTCTCTGCTTGGTGCAACCAAAATTTTATGCAGGCATGCAGGGGTGGGCGCATACATGCAGCATGCAGATGATGCCCAGAGACGGGATGGCATTGAAATACGGCAGACCAAGCGTTTCCATCAATGACTCATTCAAATTTACCTTTTATATGAGGTCTGGCATCAAGAACAGTGACCCTGGACATTGGGGTCCCAAGTCCCAGGTGAAATATAAATACACCCAGAGGCTCTAGAGAAATTTACACAGTACTAGTTAAGACTAAAAGCAAGTGAGCCAAGTGGGGAAATAGCTCAAGTGCCCTGTCTGCAAAGCTTTACTAAGATTTATTTGGAAAGTTATGGTCTCTCCCAAAATGAATCCACAGACTGCCCTGCTCTGATTACAAGAAGAACGTTGAGATCTTTATTAACAGTCATCATTGGATTCCTTCCCTCCTTAAGGAGATTAATTAGGTAAATTTCATTACAGTAACACCAATTTTCTTGGAAAGAAACCATGCAACTTCAGAATGACTTTGAGTTTATATCTGAAAACTAAGCAATGTTAATGTTTACAGTTGAGAATGTGAAACATTAGGTTTTAACAGATGTTGATGTCATTCTTGGCATCCCACAATGATATAAACTACTCCGTGAAGAGGTAACACATTGTTAAATGTAATCAAAATGCAAAGAAAGAAGTTGAAATGTACACACACTCACTGTTCAACCCTGCCTCCCACTTACTCACCCTGCATTTACCATCTGAGCCGAACCAGAAAATGGTACTTGAGATGCTCCCATTTATCACAAATGTCTAGATAGAGAGATGAAGGAAATGCTCCCCTTTTATTCAGTGGTTTGATGCTATAGTACTTTCAGAGAAAGTCAAAATGACCAAGGAAAGAGAGGTCAATTCGAGTCCTGGTTTTGCCACTATTTGTTGTTTGACCTTGGGCCTCAGTTTCCCCATCCATAGTAGAAGTCTAGACTCACTGGCCTCCAACAACAAGCATATAACTGTTTGGAGAATGATTTTCCTGTTATTTAGGTAGAGTGTCCAATATGCTGCCATTTGACAATCACTGCCCCCTTCAACATAGAAGGGAATCTCAGAATTTGGGGCTGATTCTAAATCTGCCAGGTGGGCCATGACGTCCTGAACTGGCCTCATGACAGTTAGGTACTGGGACATTTTTGAGCCTGCATCAGACAGAGCTTTGTGAAAATTCACTCTTAAAATCCTCTACCCCCAGCTCCCTCTGCTTTTACTGTTTTCAGAGTGTCACCATATGTGAGTGTCATCTCACATTACTGCAAGGTGGGCAGGGCATGAGTCTTACACAGAATTGCTAGATGAAGCTCGAATATGTTAAGTAAATTGAAATTTCTAGGTACAGTGTAGAATTCCTCCCATAGTACTGGGAAGAGGGACATCTCTCTGTGATTTCTTAGTGCCTCTAAAATCATTCCACATAGCAGCCTTAGATCAGTGGGTCACTTTGGTAAGAATTTGACAAGTCTCAGAATGATCTGCCTGCCTGATTCCCCCCAACAGGTAGTTTGGTTCTCTAAAGGGGCTTTAGGACCTGGCCAGCCTTTCGGTACTCCTCTAGACCACTAAGTGACCCTAGTAATAAACTGGAACTTTCCACTTATGAAGTTATAGACTGGATCTAACTTTCCTTTCATAACATCTTTCATTTAAAATGCTCTGTGGATGGAACTTGAATAACCAAAGGTATGTTTAGGACCCCAAGGGCCCTGGAATAGATTTGCTCGGGCTTGGAGAGTCCAGGGGGTCCTGGCTTACCCTGGAGGTTTGACCTCCCAAGGAAGCAAGAATGTTGGGCGTTTTCTCCCGGACTGCACACACCCTCAGAATACTGTACTCTGTTCTGGACTCAACAACTTTCGAGTGATAGGAAAAAACAACAGGAAAGCACAGAGGTGAGCCATGATGATGAGCAGATTGGAAAATTATTTTATGCATGAAAATGGAAAAACTAGGCGAGTTCACACTGGGGAGAGATGGTCAGAGGGAGGATTGGTAATCAGCCTCAAACACACAAAGACTGTTTTACAAAGACTGGAGGCCATTGGCTCCCCATGAAAGAGTGAACAAGGAGACGTAGCCTCACGCTCATGCCCAGATGGATTCAGTTAGCAGGAGGAAGGCTGTCCTGCCTGTCGGAGCTGTAAAGTCTGGAATGACTCTAAGGAAGCTGTCAGATGCCCTCCTCTGGCCCCCCTGTGAGCAGAGGGACTTCTTTCTAGTGAGGCTAGAATTCTCTGACAGTTGCCAAAGGACTAGATCAGACATACACATTAGCGCTCGCCACGGTAAGTCTAATTTTTTGTGTTTGTGGTGGGCCAAATAAAATCCGCCTACAGACTCGTGGAAAACAGTGTTGAGTGGGAGCAAGAACATGAGAGGAAAAGGAAGTATTTTAACTGTCAACTACAGGAATTTTAAGTGTGAGAGCTGGGATACAGGGCCACTGCCTCGAGACCTGTGAATGCCCAGATCTGCTTCCCTCAACTCTTCCTGAAACTATTTACAACATGGAACTAGCTTTCCTTTCAAACTTCCAGGATTCTAGGACATACCTGTGCTTTTAACAAAGAGTGTTTTGAAGTTGTTCATAAACTATATAGGAACGACTCACTCTGTTGCATTGGTCACTTGGGACATTGGAAGGGAAGAAACAAGACTGTTTCAGTGTCGAAGGTGCCAATAGTGAGGGCTGCTGTGCTACGAATGCACGATTTGTAAAATGGAGACCTTGTCTGTGTGTGTGAGTGAGTGCAGGTGTGTAGATAATACAGCTCTGGTGATGATGACGGTGTGTGTTGCGTCTTGAGCTGTATTTCTTATTGTACGTTGGCTTTGGACACTCTTGCGTCTCCAGTCACACGGCAACGGGCTGTGGTAGAATGGGCAACAGGGCGACGGGGCCACAGCTCTCAGTCTGCGTTCCCGCCTTGTCATCACGAGGGGCTGTGTGATCCCAGACAAGCCACCCAATTTTCAGAGTCCCAGTTTCCCTTCTGTAAAATGAAGCCGTTAGAATAAACCAGTGTTTCCTAAACATCAGTCAGTTTGTGATTAAATGTCATACCTTTACCCTCCAAATGCTACCTGCATTTTTGTATTAATGTTTTTCTTTACATCAACCTATTTTTAATTATATAAATCTATTTTAAAGGGAATCGTATATCTTACCATACAAGGAAAACAACTTTACTTGGCATAAATAGGGAGTAAATAAAAGGAAAACAAAATTATGTAACTAAATTCTAGCTAGTAACTGCTGCTTGCCAAAAACCAAGCCTGAGGCTTGCTCTCTATTTTATGCACATATGTATGTATATAAGTAAGTAAGATCCACCCTATGTGGGGCATGAATCCAGAACCCTGAGATCAAGCACTGCATGCCGTACTGACTGAGCCAGCCAGGCAGCCCTGTTCTCTATTTATTAAAGAGGGAGATTAGCAAGTATTAGAAAATGTTAAAGATAGATTAGTTCCAAACTGATACTTTCTCTTTGACATAATCATGAGGGTTGAAAGAAACATGAGGGGTCCCTGCCTGGCTGAGTCGGTTGAGCGTCTGACTCTTGATATTGGCTCAGGTCATGATCCCAGGATCATGGGATTGAGCCCCATGTTGGGCTTTGCACTGAGCGTGGAACCTGCTTTGGATTCTTTCCCTCTCTTTCTCTCTCCATTTCTCTCTCTCTCTTCCTCCCTCTCCCCCCTTCCCAACTCGAGCATGCATGCGCTCTCTCTAAAATAAAATTTAAAAGAAAAAAAGAAACTTGAAAGACTGGCTGACTCTTTTGTAGGAAAGCTTTTTATTTTTAAATAATTTCAAACTTACATAATGGGTATAAGAATGGTACAAAAGAAGTCCAGTAGATCTTTTATCTGGATTTACCAGTTTTGAACAATGGCCACATTTGCCTTATCATTCTCTCTCTTTCTGTATATATACTTAAAGTTCTTTTCTAAACCACTGAGTAGGCTGCAAACACCACACTCTTTATACCCCGGTATGTATTTCCCAAGAATAAGGATATTCTTTTTTATAACCATGGTGTAATTATCACGGTCAGGAAATTTAACATCACTGAAATAACTGTAAGCTATCCTTCAATTTTGTCAATTGAATCAATATGTCATTTATGGGTCTTGCCCCCTGGGACAGGAATCAGTGCAGACCATGTGCTGCATTTAGTGGCCATGTCTCTTTGTCCTTCTTTAATCTGGGACAGTTCCTCACCTTTATTTGTATTTCATGACATTGACATTTTGGAAGAACGCAGGCTAGTTATAGACTGGCCCTTAATTCCTGGTTGGCTCGTGTTTCCTCTTGATTAGATTCAGGAAAGGATGGCCTGCTTCTGAGTCAGTGTTACGCAATGCCATTTCCAGGTTCCTATGAAATCGTCTTTTGTGTGACAGTGAGAGCCACCCACACTTATCTCCATGGTTCCATTTAGTGCCTTTTAATTTATATTTCTAAAGAAACCCAGACACTGGTGTTAACCTAATCACACTATTTATCATAAGTCACATGATCCACACTATTTCATGTTGTTACTGGCCCTACCAGATATTGCATAAGTAATCTAGAATTTAAATTTTTGTTAATGTTTTATTTATTTCTGAGAGAGAGAGTGTGTGAGCAGGGGAGGGTTAGAGAGAGGGAGACACAGAATCTGAAACAGCCTCCAGGCTCTGAGCTGGCAGTCAGCACAGAGCCTGACGCAGGCCTCGAACCTATGAACCGTGAGATCATGACCTGAGCTGAAGTCAGACGCTTAACCAACTGAGCCACCCAGGTGCCCCTCCATAACCTAGAATTTAAAGAGAAGCTCTTGGGGCATCTGGGTGGCTCACTTGGTTAAAGTCACGATGTCATGGCCTGTGGGTTCCAGTTCCGTATCAGGCTCTGTGCTGACAACTCAGAGCCTGGAGGTCCCTTCAGATTCTGTCTCCCTCTCTCTCTTCCCCTCCTCCACCTGTCTGTCTCTCTCTGTCTGTCTCTCAAAAATAAGTAAACATTTAAAAATGGAATAAATAAAGAGAAGCTCTTCTGGGGAGCCTGGGTGGCTCTGTTGGTTAAGCGTCCAACTCTTGGTTTTGGCTCAGGTCATGATCTCGTGGTTTCATGAGTTCTAGCCCTGAGTCAGGCTCTATGCTTGCAGCATGAACCCAGCTTGGGAGTCTCTCTCTCTCCTTCTCTCTCTGCCCCTCTCCTACTTACACTGTCTCTGTCTCTCTCAAAATAAATAAACTTTTTTTTTTTTTAAAGAGAGACGCTCTTCCTTTATACCTTTCTCTCTTTCTGACAGGAGTTGATAATGTCTCTTATTTGAGAGTCAGGCATGGCCAGGAACAAAAGTTAAAGAGAACGAAGGAATCATGAACTGTATGTAGAGTGAGTGGTTATAGCAGTAATTCCTGCTCAATGTGACCTCCATTGTGAACAGAAGTTGGAAAGAAATAATGGAAGAGATATGGTCCCTTGTGAGGAGCTATTTGGATCAAAGAAGTCTCCACAAGCAATGTAGAAGCAGGTAGCAGATGGTAGCCAAAAAGTGTGACTCAAGTCTACTGTCCCTTCTGCTATGGGAAGTACCTTAGTAGTGTTTTTGTTGTCATCATCGTTGTGGTTGTTTTAATGTTTAGAGACAGAAAACCAACCTGAACTAGCAGAGGTAAAAAGAAAAATGTATTGGATCACTTATAGGCATCAGGAATGGATGGAACCAGCTGCTCAAATGACATCATCAGAGTATCTCAATTCAGCTTAATTCTATGTTAGCTTCTTACACCATTTGGATAGAAAAAATGGCCCCAATTAACTTACATGTTACAATCTCAAAAGGAGAGACCCACTTTCCCCGCATGTGTATCAGTCCTCCAAAGTGCCTTGGGAATGACCTTGTGTGGGTCAAGAGTCCACCACTGGGCCCATCATTGTGTTTTGAATGACGGGATACTCTGACTGACTGTGCTGTACACATACCTCCCATTTGCGAGGTAATTAAGGCATGTGGTTGACAATACTACCAAGTGTAGAAGAGGAAGCTCCCCCTAGGGAAAGATGTTATCCAAGGAAAAATTGAAGGGATACTCAGTACGAGGCTATGATGCAGCATAGAGGACGATTTATTGAGCTCTTTGATGCTGTATGGGGAAGAATTGATGCCGTATGGTGGTTAAGAGCCCAGGCTTTGGGTCTGAATCTTTACTGTACCATCCATTAGTTCCACGGACATAGGCAAGTTCTCTCTGAACCCTAGTTTCTTCATCTGTAAAATGATGAAAAATACTCTATTTTGTAAATACTCCAAGCTGTAAAATGGGTAAAATTACCATATTATCAGAGGTCTTGTGTGCAAACAAGAATTCATTTGACCTAGTTTAAGCAGAAAGAGATTTATTAGAGATAGTGGATGGCTAAGAGGACCCCGGAGGATTTAGAGAAATGGGCTCTGGGGTACATTTCCAGGAATAACTCCCAGACCTATTCTGTGTCCCCGGCTTAATCAAGGCCTTGGTGCCTTGATTCTTATTGCAGCACCGTGGAAACTGCCCCCACTGTCTACCCCAGAAGCAGCCCGCCTGCCCTGGCCACCGTACTGGCAAAACAGAAACGTCCCTGCCACTCCCGTTTCGCTGCACAGCTCACTGCTGAATCAAGCTCTCAGGCATGCGTCCGATCGCTAGACCCATGTTTACATCCTTCATAGCATGTGCCCCGTGCAGGTAAACAGAGATCCTCTCTCAGAAGGGGCCCCTGCTTGGCTGCATGGTCTACTGCTCTTGCTACCTTGAAATTCTTAGCGATTTGATCTTGGAACTGGTGTCTTTTATATGAAGTCTGGTGGGACAATGGAGCACGTGCCCTTGACAGCAGCGTGCATGCATGCGCTCAGGCCCGCAGGGGTGAGGATGCCTATGTCCTCACCTCTGACGGTACAGGGCACCGTGACGTTCCCCAGTGGTGGCTGGGCCGGGACCTGGGCCCGGCTTGCTGGTGGTGACAGCAGCAGGGAAAGAAGCAGCGGCTGTGGTGGTAGTGGCTGCTCCCTGGAGGGAGAAAAGGCTCTGCAGGAGGTAGAACAGGGACCGAAATGGGCAACCAAGCTGACTGCATCCTTGCAACCTCCGCGCAACTATGAACACAGGGAGTGTAATCTAACGTCATCCCCGAGCCTGAGAGCCAGGATAGGAAGTGCTGGTGTTAGTGGGTTACTACCAAATAAATGCAGACACATAGATAATGCAATCGACGCGTTTGGGAATCATTAGAATTCTTCAAAGAGTTTGGAATCTCTGGTTTTTACAAGTGTACAATACTGCAAAGTAAATATCGGCAGGGTTAGAAAGAGATGTTCACATTTAATATTGTCACATTTGATGGAAAAGAACACTATTTTCCTATGAAGCTTTAGATGAACCAATCAACAAGGAAGATAGTTTTATGGTTAGTTTCTCTTTTTTTTTTTTAACATTTATTTACTTTTGGAAGACAGAGAGAGACAGAGCATGAGTGGGGGAAGGGCAGAGAGAGAGAGGGAGACACAAAATCTGAAGCAGGCTCCAGGCTCTGAACTGTCAGCACAGAGCCTGACGCGGGGCTCGAACTCACAAAGTGTGAGATCATGACCTGATCGAAGCTGGATGCTTTACCGACTGAGTGAGGCGCCTCTATGGTTAATGTGTCTTTGCCATTGAAGACACGGTGATGGAATGTGTAAACAGTTTTTCTGAATTATGTACAAGTCATGGGAACACTTTCAGCTTCCTGGAGGACCCCAACAAGTTATCGGAAGTGCCAGAGGAAACATCAAACTGTCATTGTATAAATTTACATTTAAAATTAAATGCAGACTTACACAAAACTGATTTGAATGAGGAGTTAAATCTTTTCAGAAAAGTTATTCTGAAAGAATTATTAACTCTAGATGTACTAAAATTTGTATTTCAAAGCAATTCATCAAAAATGCATCCCAATTTTGTCAGAGACTATAAAATATTCCTAACAGCTCAGAAATAGTTGCAATAGTGGCATCAGAAATCAAAATCAAAATAAAATACGAAAAATTATCTGTGATCTTACATTTCCTAAGGACCAGTTGACATCATTTTTGATTACACTGATTGAAAATCGTGTTGCTAAAAGCATCAATTTTGAGGGTCTAATAAGTTAATTTTCAGAAAAGCAACTTAGAAAAATCTTAAGATCTGTCAAGATAGTACATTAATAAAGTATTGTTCCCTATTATCTGATTTAAAATTATGACATACCTTTTTTGCAATTTTAAAATTTACATTGTTACTAATATATCATTATTACCCCATAGTACAAAATGTACTTGTAAAATACAAGTAACAAAATATATTTTTTTTAGTGGATTATATCGTAGTGCACCTTTCCCTCCTACTTTTTGAATAAGGGACTGCACTCTTTCAATTGTCACTGGGCCTTACAAATTATATGCCTGGCCTTGGCTACGTGCTTGTACTTTGGGTATGAGTAAAGCTAAGAAATGTTGCTTGTGGGATTTCTACACTGAGACGGAGGGTTTCATAAAGCAAGAACTCAGCTAGTCAGGAATGACGGCATATCAGCACCCTACTCACCTCACTGGCTGCCGACCCACTAAGTATATTTATTTTCTCCTTGGGTAGTCCCAGCAAAGTCTGAAAAGAGGTCTCAATTAGCTATGTTAATCCCTCCATTCTAAGGAAAGATCAGCAAATTCTTAAGGCCAAGGCGGAGCTCACCCCTACCTCTGTGAGGGGTGGTTTTCCTAACTACCTGTCAGTTGAGCTAACTCCTCTTTCTCAAAGGCTCCGGGCATCTGCCTGCCCCCCTCAGAAGATAGTTTTGTTATTTAATGCTTTCCTAATGCTGTATAATGCACAGATTGGATAAACTGCAAATATTTACCTTTCTCAAAAATATTGATTTAAGAGGATTAGTCATTTAGTCTCATGCCATTTTTATTTTCACCGAATGACTGTGAGTGATTCTAAAATTCTCCTTCGCAAATATCCTGAAAGGAGAGGAAGGAGAACAAATTGTTCTGAATTGAGGACTAAATTTGATCCTGTAAGTTAGAAAGCTCCCCTCTAAGACTTGGTAAAGATGCAATCACTGTCAAAGTGCTTGGGTCTTGCTTTTTCTATGTCCCAAAGGACACGAGCACGTGTGTGTGTGTGTGTGTGTGTGTGTGTATGAATGGCCAGTTTCCTCAAATAAATCTCCTTGTATCTTATTCCTTCGCAAAGACAGACCACCAAAATGTCTGGGCAAGAGTTACAAAAAGAAGACTAGACCACCAGGCTGACTGGGCAAGCTACAAAAAGAAGAATCACCAGTCTTGGACCTGTGGAAATAGACCACGGAAACACAAATTGTTAGTGTTTCAGAGATGGCTAACAGCAATTTCTTCAGTTTGGAGGTAAGAACCTTGTGCCCAGGAAGCTGCCTTCTTGGTTGGAGGTAGAATGGGGGTGTCCAGGGTCCTCATGTAGAGCTCTTCAGCTCCTCTCCACAGCCAGGGCCAAAGACATGGGTGTTCAGGGACAGCCATCATGCGGGCTTAGAATGCCTCATAATCCCAGCATGTGGTGACTTCTTGGTGTAGAGCTTTCACAGCGGGAGACATAATGAAGTAAAGACCAAGATCGGAATATGGCTGTTTAGATTTGCAGATAGAATGTGGGAGTGAGAAGGAGTGAGATGGAACAGGGATGAGGGTCAGAAATTCGGTTCAGGGCTACGGCCATGCCACTGTGAACACACGCCATCTTGTCAGATCTTGGAAACTAAGCAGGGTCGGGCCTGGTTAGTACTTAGATGGGAGAAATTTGGTTCAGGCTGGGATCGGGGAGGTAAGAAAGGGAGTGTGTATACCATTTCTGTGTAAGAGGAGAAGAGAAAGGACGTCTGACTTAAGCATTCCAAGAAATCTATGTGTCTATGTGAGTGTGCATGTTGTATATCATTTAAGAGTCACAGTTGTGGGACCAACTCTCAGCTCCATTACTTACTAGTTGTGTACCAGGCAGATTAGGTCATGTCCTCTCTCCAGGCCTCAGACTCCACAGGTCTAAAGCAGGGAGAATTTTAGTAGTTACTTCAATTGGGATTGTGAACATTAAATGAGATTATCTATGCAAAACACTTGGAACGGTGTCTGGCTATGGGTAAGTGACCTGTAAATGTGTGCCGCTGTCACACCAGACAACATTTATGACCCATACCTTTGAGGCACCTGATTTTCTGGGACTCTGCCCCCCACGTACGCTTCTCACCTGCTGTAAATAAAGCTAACACCTTCCACTCAGACTGCGTGCCAACACTTTTGTGCCTAGAAAGGGACAAGGTCACCTAATAAGACCACTCCTCTGTGGGGTGAAGCCCGGCCCTCTAATCCCCACCTCACACTGGCTTCTGACAGGGGTTGACATGGTCAGGTGTTTACCAACCATAGCTTCTATCTCCATCCCTAAATGAAAACCTAGTCTTCTTCTTTCAGTAAGAACTTTTGTGTCTGAATTATCTTATGAAATAAGTGAGATCTTACAACTTCTCATAGATTTTTCATTAAACAAACAAACCCTTTTGCATGACGAGAACAAGATCACCACATTGAATAAAGGTTTTTTAAATTATGTTTTTAAATGTTTATTTTTGAGAGAGAGAGAGACAGAGACAGAGCGTGAGCAGGGGAGGGGCAGAGAGAGATGGAGACACAGAATTTGAAGCAGGCTCCAGGCTCTGAGCTGTCAGCACAGAGCCCCATGCAGGGCTCGAACTCTGAACCATGAGATCATGCCCTGAACTGAAGTCAGAAGCTTAACCTACTGAGTCACCCAGGTGTCCCTGGATAAAGATTTTTATTCATCATTATAGTTCATTATTTAAAAAAGCAAACTTGCTTCTTGTTCCTTCTTTCAAATCACTTTATGGGTCACTTTCTGGGGATTTCCTGGCCTTTGAACCTTGGTGACCATAGTTATTGGAACGTTTTTACTAAATCAGGCTGTTCTGAGCTGACTGGGTACCCAGAGTCCTGCCCTTCTCCAGAGGGAAATGAAATACCGCCAGGTCAGATCTGGGGCTCTGGGGCTTCAGGAAAGGTTCTATCCGAAACAAGTCTGAAATAATTGGTTAAACAAGAAACCCAGGGCGGACAAACGCCCAGGTCCGAAAATGGAAGAGGACTCTGGCAGCTGGAGAAGCCCTCTGCTCTCTGCAGGGGCTGAGGCTGTGAGAGGCCATGGTCCGGCTGTAGGCCATGGCGAACTGCTGCTCTCACAGCTTCCTGCCTGGACTGAGGCCATGGCAGCTGTCTAGTGAGGACCCTCTACTCAAGCAGCCTCCAGAGGGTCCAAATCTCTGGTCCTACAGGACTTGTGCTTCCCACCGACCATTATTCATCGCCGGGTGACATCACCGGGGTGGACTGGGTGTCCTCGGTGGTCTCCGGGCTCAGGGCAAGTTTTGGTCAGTCTAGAAATGTGTGTATGTTGGGGAATCATGGGTGTGGGCTAGTGGTGGGATATGGCTTCCCCTGAGGGCTGGCTAAGGCCCAGGCTAAGAAAACGTGACTATAGATTTGTGACATTCTGGATTGACGATTGAGTAATACTGTTGCCTGTCTTCTTAGCAGCTTTCTTCCTCACTTACTGACAGTTATTCCAATACCCGTGACACATCTACCAAGAGCCAGACCTGTGCTGAGTGACAGAGGGATGGAGAAGAGGAGACAGCAGTTGGTCTTCAGGCGGTTGGGTCTATAGCTGAAAAATCTTAAGTAGTTCAGAAAGAGAGAGAGATAGAAATATATATATATATTTCTATTTTTGTTTCTCAGGACAACCTTGATTAATATACAGGAATCCAGTCTCTGTTTCTTCATGACTGTCATAGTTTATTCAACAGTCTTTATTTATACTTATATTTCTGATGGTAAAATGCACACAGTGGAAAACACAAACAATACAAACAAATAGTGCCAAGATGGCCCCTGTGAGCATCTTGCTGAAAGCCTTTTCTTTTCCTCTGCATATATTGGCATGTATACCCAACACAATTGGAATCATGGGTCTTTATCCTTTTTTTTTTTTAATACCATTAATTGTAAGCATTTTAAAAATGTCTTAAAAATATATGGAAAGATGTTTAGTGCCTGCCCACTAGTCTGTTTTTGTTGGAAATTTAGGTTGTTTCCTACTTTTCTGTTATTATAAATAGTTCTGCTAGGCAAGTTTTCATACATAAATTTATGTCTGCCTCTTTGATTATTTCCTTAGGGAAGATTCCAGGAAGGGGAATTACTGAGAACTCTGGCCTCATAAATGAGAGAATTATGAAAAATGGAAGGGGAAAATGCAATAAATTAAATGAATTGGGTTGCCCGACTCATTTTAACTGAGAAAATAAGAAACACCTGACCCCCTCCAGGGCTGAATTCATGGTCATCCATGTTACTTAGGGAGACCGGGAGGCATGGTAGAAAGAGCAGTGGATTAGGAGTTGGAGCTTGAGTTCTGGGCCCACTTCCCTTCTCTTTACAACCGAGAGCTAATGGACAACATGCTCTGACATGTTCTGCTCCCGGTTCATGGATGAAGTGGAGATACAGCAATTGCCCTGCCTCCTTTGCAAGAGATCGTGAAGAGCCATTTGGTGGAATGAGTGTGAATGGCTCCTTCACCCACCTGGCCTTTCCTCTTCCTTTAAGAACTAGGTGGGACACTGCTTCTTCGGTGAAGTCTTCCCAAGGATAAATCAGAAGCTTCTCTCTAACGCTTGCCCCGAGCTCTTTTTTCACATATATGATGTTGAATTATAATGATTTGTTCACACTTCTCTTTCTCCAGTGGCCCCTAGGTCTGAGTCTTGTTCATCCTTTCTCCCCACCAGTGCTTAGTAAAGCGCAAGGCATGCAGAAGATGTCCAATTAATGTTGACCAAAGAAATTGTCAGGTAGAAAGTGAATATGATATTGTCCACAAGCATTTATGAAACACCAAAGATGTGTCTCTGAACTCAAAGCGCTCACATCACAGTAGAATCAATATAAAAACATTTAAAGTAGCCTTTGCTAAGTGCCCATTGGTTGTGTAGACGAAAAGCGCTGCAGGAGCTTGGAGCAGAACAAGGCACCACTGCTCAGGGCTGTAGAGGTCAGAGAAGGCTTCTCGGACCAGACCTGGGCCTCTGAGAGATGAGGGGAGAATACAAGATGTCATCCCAGAAAGGGGAGCTATGCCTGCAAGGCTGTCTTGGGTCGGCATGTAGTCCAGTATGCAGTAGGCGCTCCCTGCAAACTTGTTGAGTGAATGAATGAAGAAGACAGTGTGGCCCACACATTCCGAGAACAAGATGGCCAAGGCCATTTATTTTATCAGTACAAAAATAACATGTTGTCCAATAAATATGAATGGATTGTCTGATCACCTCATCAGTTTCCAAATGCAGCTATAAATGCTACGCTAGATTGCATCCATGCCTTGCTCAACACGACAGGCCCGTGTACTTACATGTGCTCATCTGCCTTGTGCCACGTGCACCTTGGTTCTTCATCAGATCCGTGTCTGGGGCTGGGGTGCGGCTCGGGCAGATCAGCTTCCATGAGCAAGCGACATGCAGCTTCATGGTGGTCTTCTGCTTCAGTCGCTGTTCTTTCAGACAGATGTTTTAAAAGCCACTCTGCTTTGTTCTGGCTGACAGGACCCAAGCTTTCCTTTGTGCAAGTCATGTTGCTTGCCCAAGTCCAAGAGTCAGGTGTTGTGGGGATTTATCACCAAATCATCAGTATTGCCAAATGATCATGTGGGATCCTATATTTTGCCTCTCAGCATCTTACTTTAGGAAAGAGATTGAAACTGGTCTTTGGAAATGATGGGTCACACAGACGTTTTTCAGTTAACGCTAGTTCAGCTGTGAATAACAGATCCCTGCCCCGCAAGACCTCCCCCCACAAAGTGAAACAAGATAGTAGTTTAGTCCTTTCTTGCACACAAGAAGTTGGGAGCAGGGAGTCCCGGCTTTGTCTGTTGACTCCGTTGTCACCAGCTACACAAACCTTTTCTTGTGTTCCCCTCATCTTCCCTAGGATGTGGTTTGTTCCCTCATGCCAGAGATGGTGGCGGTGCTATCAGACGTCTCAGCCAGTTTCCAGACAGCAGGAGGGAAGAAGGGAAGAGAGAGTGCAGAACTTATAGAACTTTCTGGAAATCCCACACAACACTCCTGTTTACATCTCATTGGCCAGAACTGTGATGGCCACACCAAACTGTGGGGGAGAGGCACCTGGGTGGCTCAGTCGGTTAAGCCTCCGACTTAGGCTCAGGTCGTGATCTCACGGTTCATGGGTTCGAGCCCTGCGTCGGGCTCTGTGCTGACTGCCAGCTCAGAGCCTGGAGCCTGCTTCAGAGTCTGTGTCTCCCTCTTCTCTGACCCTCCCCTGCTCATGCTGTCTCTCTCTCTTTCTCTTAGAAATGAATAAAACAGGGGCACCTGGGTGGCTCAGTTGGTTAAGTGTCTGACTTTAGCTCAGGTCATGATCTCACAGTTCATGAGCTCGAGCCCCACATTGGGTTCTGTGCTGATAGCTCAGAGCCTGGAGCTTGTTTTGGATTCTGTGTCTCCCTCTCTCTCTGCCCTTCCGCCGCTCATGCTCTGTCTCAAAAATAAATAAATGACTAAAAAAAAAAAAAGGAATGAATAAAACATTAAAAAAAATTTCAAACTGTAGGGGAACATGAGACTAGTTGTCCCACAGCTGGGAATCAGCTGCCCTGCTAAAAACCTGGGCTCACTTCCTTTGAAGGAGGAGAATATGCATGTTTGGAAGGCAGAAAAAATACAGTCTGTTTTCTGATCCTAGGTTCTAGTATTTCAGAGATGCTAAATCAGAAGTTCATAGGCCTGATTAGAGCACTGACGTGTCTAGTAACCTACCATCTATGTCTATATAGCTATAGATATATATGTGTATATACATGTGTCTATATATTTATTAATACATATTTATATATAAAAATAGGATCCTAATATTTGAATACACACCTTTTGTTTTGCAAATGTAACAATAATTTATAAATGTCATATTTTCACATTCAATTATTTTAACTTTATTTATTGTGAAATATACGTATAGGGAAAACGCTTGCAGCATAAATGTAACCTACTTTTAAATAGAGATTTCAAGTGTTTCTATATCATGGTTTAAGTTGATCTTCTCAATAGCTCTGTGAGGAAGGAAGCAGAGCCTCCAGCACCATCACTCTCTTTCATAAGTGAGGAGATACGGCAGATGCCTTCCCCAAGGCTCAAAGCCAGTGGTGGGTCCAGAACTTGAACTCATGTCTTTTGCCCTCAGAGCCTATGGTGTTTGACCCACTGCTGCCTCTCTCAGAGACTGCAGAAATCTTGCAAAATTTGGCAGAGACAGAAAGAGGTGAGTGTAACTTTCTGGAAAATTATTGGCACATAAAAACAACCAGAAAGGAATATTTAAACAAGATAACCTGAACACAAGGGTGTAAGTGCAGCATGAATTACAACTTGAAATAAACAGTGTCTATCCGGTGAGAAGAACATGCAAAACTGGCTCTCAAAGATTTAAGATTTTACTATAAATGAAATAAAGGGGGGTGGGGGAAGGACACATCTTTGGCATGTGACTCTTTCTCCATGTCACTATTTTTGGTTTGCTGTCTGAAGAAAGTTTTGCAGATTTCCTTGTAAGGACAAGGGAAAAAAATTATACCGTGACCTCATGACCTTAGAAGAAGCATCCAGGAGTGAATATTCTTCTTCTCCAGCGGTTGGAAAGAACTGGTAGCAAACTGTGAAATCTTCCCACCCACCCACAAATGGCATAAACTGATGAATTCACTTCAACAATCTCAAAAAGTGGTCTCTGGGAATCATTAACTTCTACATTTCAGATATGGAATGTCCCCTGGGACTTGAATAAAGGGTGCGCCCGAGGAGAGAGGCAGCCTTTCTTCCTTAAGTAGGCATTGGATCTGAGCCCTTATAAAAGATGTTTGGTGATATATATTTGGTTCTCATAAACTCTTTCATTTATGGAATTTCTTCTGGATGGTGGAAAGAAGCAATAAAGTGAATGTCTTGCTCCCGTGTATTTGGAGATCTGTTATAATTGTGTGAACAAGTTGCTGAGCAATAAGGAAAAAAGAGTTATTCTTCCCTCGCAAAGGAATGTTGAGCCTATCCAGCTCATTTATTTATTGAACACACACTTAAATGAGGTCTATGAGTTACAGATACTAACTCCTGTAATACTTCTAACCACCTTCTAAAGGAGGGATTATTTTACTAGTGAGGAAACTGAGGCACACAAATGTTAATTAACTGGCCCAAGGTCAAAGAGCTCTGAAGTGGACCCAGCAGTCCTGTCCTGGGCCACCAGGCAGCTCTCATCTTCCTATGAGTGAGCCTTCTCATTCTTCCAGGAAGAATGTCTATTTGAAACTAAAGTAACTTGGGAGCACAGGTTATAGTAAGAGCTATTTATTAGATTTGATGCCTTGTATAGCACATGACTAAAACGAAAACCCCATTTCTCTCACTACTACCTCTGCTATTACCACTACTGCTACTACTACTACAACTACTACTACCCCTACGTCTAACATGAACATGTGGGGTTTTTCTCATATGGCCCATAGGCCAAGATATGGGGGAAGCGTGGAGCTTTCACAACCTCTCTGGAGGCACCACTCTCCTGGCATTTCCATGTATTCACCAACTCGGAAGCTCCCCGAACCCCTTCAGTTAGGGTTTCTCATTTAAGGAAGCTTCATTAGGTAGGCATGATCGATTAGATCACTGACCACTAGTGGTTAACTCCAGCCCCTCCCCCTCCCCCCGGAGTGGGAATGGGGATGATGGGGGGCACGGAAAGTTCCAACTCTCTAATTATAAGGTTGCTTCCCCTGGAAACCAGCCTCTAGGGACTTTCGAAAAGTCGCTTCATTAATATAAACTCAGTTGGGGCGAAAGAAGCTTGTAATGAATAAGAAAAGACAATCTTGTTTTCTTTATTGACCCAGAACTATTTCAGGAACTGGGGACAGAAACCAAATCTTATAACAAAATGTGATCCTTTCACCTTGATTGCTCTGGGACTGTTTAGGAGCCAGGAATGAAGGCCAAAATATACGTTTCTTATTATATCAAATCATGACATGGCAGAGTACTCTGTGCCCGATGGAAGGAAAGAAGGGAGGGAGGGAGGGAGTGAGGGAGAGAAAAAAAGAGAGAAGGGCTGAGGGTGGCCTGGGCAATGCAAAGGGATGGTGCTGCTAAGGATGAAGCTCTATCTGATCATCAGTTTCCTCATCTCTTTTATGGGATTATCAGAGGCTAATTTGCCTTAATTATGGCTTATTTATAAACATACACCAAATCAGCTTAATGTATGGCAAAGCACTTTAAAAACAAATTGCTATGTACATGAAGTACTTTTGTTATTATTATGATCAAGCCAGTCATTTGTTTTTGTTTTCCATTTTTCCTTCCGCCACCCTTCATTTGACTTTGGGTGAAAAAAAAAAAAAAGAAGACTCAAGAAACGAAAATTCTCATGTTCTCCAGAAGTCATTAGAGCTAGCTACTAATCTTTTTCCCTTTGGCTGAACATTCCAAATATTACACCACTTCCCCAAGTGCAAAACATTCATTATTATAATGACACCTTCATAAAGGAAATGTTTTCTGAATGGCATTCATCCAAAATCAAAGTACACTAATCTTCAATGCATGAGGATGTTTTATTGGCGTGCAAACATTCAGGCCTTCTGTTTGTCATGAAAATAGAGATGATACAACTTATGATTATCTGTTATCTACAGCAGCAGACTTTCCTTACATAAAGCTTCATTTTTTAGGCCCCTTTCATATTAGTCAGTTCTCAACCACAGAGCAAGGGCTCATCCCCTTTGAGGTGTCTACTGTCTCCTTCTTTCTTCTTCCTGGGCAGGTTTCAGGTGCTGGCATTAGGGCCACATCAGAGGAGGGCTGGGGCTGGGGGATGGACTGTCTGTATCTATGAAAGAACACGGGTTTTCTATGGAGTCTCTGTTAAAAGTCAAATATCACTTTTGGGTTTATCTCTTTCTGTTTGTTTCACCCACATTTCTGTTCTGTTCCCTCAGCTTGGACAACTGAGATTTAACATTTTAAATTCCTCCTCATCCATTCATTCCTCAGTCTACTCCAACCAGAATGCCACCCCCACCACTTCATTGAAGCTTTTCTCAGTTGCCTAAGTCAATGGACAAGTTTCAGGTTCTGAGAATACAGAGACAAATAACCAGCCCTTGACCTTGAAAGACTTGTCCACCTCTGAGGAAGAGACACAGGTAAACAAACACTAAAAGACACAGTAAAGGCTTTGACAGGTGATTTAGGGAGTACAGAAGGCATCTACTGACCCCGTCTGCCATGTCTGAGATGGGTGGGCAAGTTCTCTTTACACTTTTTCTTTTGGTTTCTAGAATAACATATCTTGGTTTTCCTTTTTCTGGCCATTCCCTCTCAATCTCTTTTCATGGCTCATTTCCTCTGTTCATCCCTGAACTATTATTATTCCTCAAGGGTCTAGACCAAGTCTTTTGTTCTTATTTCTTAGGCTTTCCTAGGACAATCTTATCCATATTGCTGACTTCATGTGTCACAGTAAGTTAGTGACTTCCACATTCTCATTTTCTAACTGTACCTCCCTCCTTAGCTCCAGATTTGTTTGTCTATCACTCACCTGCATATCCTACAGACATCTCAGGATGTCCCATGTCCTCAGGACACCCAACATGTCCAATTCTAAGCACGTCATCAAGAACGTTCTTCTCTTCCTGTTTCCTATTTCAGTGAGTGGTACCACCAGCCACCCATCCCATCAGATTAGAAACCTGGATGTCATCCTTGCCTCTTCCATCTCCCTCACACACCCAGTCACCAAATCCCACCAATTCTGCCTCCTCCCTGCCACCATCATGACTCACCTTCAGTTGACCTTCCATATTGTGCCAAGAGGGGATCTTCCAAAACACAAATTTATTTGTATTACTCCACTGTTTAAATAATTTCTTTTTATTTATTTTTTATTTTATTTTATTTTATTTTATGTTTTATTTATTTCTAGTAGAGAGAGAGAGAGACAGCGTGAGCAGGGAAGGGTCAGAGAGAGAGGGAGTCACAGACTGAAACAGGCTCCGGGCTCTGAGCTGGCAGTCAGCACAGAGCCCAACTCGGGGCTCGAACCCACGAACCGCGAGATCATGACCTAAGCGAAAGTCGGACGCTTAACCGACTAAGCCACCCAGGCGCCCCTAAACAATTTCTTTTTAAAAAAGAATTTTGATGTTTATTTTTGAGAGAGACAGAGAGACAGAGCATGAGCGGGGGAGGAGTGGAGAGAGAGAGGGAGACACAGAATCCGAAGCAAGCTCCAGGCCCCAAGTTGTCAGCACAGAACCCGAAACGGGGCTTGAACTCCCAAACTGTGAGATCATGACCTGAGCCAAAGTCAGACGCTCAACCGACTGAGCCACCCAGGCGCCCCTCCACTGTTTAAATAATTTCAAGGGTTGCTCACTGGCACAGAAGTCCTAACTGCTAGCATTGCAGAAAAGACTCTTAATCACTTGTTCCCTGCCCACTGCCCTGAGAAGCCTCAGCTCCCTTAGCCATATTTGCTCCATTCAGTTACAGATTACTCTCTGACCTTTTCCTCCTCACTCGTGAATACTCAGCTCCTCGGTAAACATTGGGGAGTGCCTCCTTGAGCTAGGGTACTGGTGACTGCTTATTTCCAAGGCTGGCCGGCAGATGCATGTCTTCCCTCAGCAGATGTGCCTGTCTTCCAGTTGGCTTAAAACCTGGCAGCTGCCACAGGCCATGGTCTGGGCTAGGGCTTTGGAGTCAGACAGACTAGGAGTTTGGATCCTGGATTTGCCATTTATTACTGTATAACCTTACCTCCTGATAAAATGGGAATAGTGGCACTCATTAGGTGGCTGAGGAGATTCATTGAGAAAATAAACGCAAAGTTTGTAGCACAGATTGAGCGTCCAGTAAACTGCAGCTCATAGTAGTATTATTCCTACTCCTAAATCTAAGAAATATATCCGACATCTTAAAACTCTACTAATTTCAGGCGAGAATGATGAAGCTCGGCCTTTCCCTTCTACTGAGGAGCTGAGGTGTTAGAAATACAGCTGGGCTTTGTTTATTTTTCCTAAGGCCACTTCCAACTGAATAGTCTATCATTCACACAACCGCCGCTGTTCATCTGATGGCTATAAACACAGCCGGAAGTCGGCGCCCCAGCCTGGGCCTGCTGCTGTCTCAGGGGGTCACCGCAGCACAGGTGAGTCATGCCTCGCATCTGCTAAACCTTCTGCAGTCCGCCTCATCAAGGTTTCCAAGCTCAGCACTTAGGTGTCTCCTTGTACCTGTGCCCGGAAATCCTGGGCTGCCACCCGACCCTGCGTCCTGAAGAGAAGCCATTTCATTTTGGACACAATGATGCAATTAGACAGTGAATGTGAGCCTGCTCTTGGGGTCTCTCACCCGCCCTCTGCCCTGTACCATATCTCTTGAATACTCGGTTATTAGGAGCCAAGTCATAAAATGGAAAATAACCTTAATCTCTTCCTTAAGAGGAAAGGGGAAAATATTACTGAAATGGAAAAAATGATCAAGGAATAGCAAATTGTTCCCAATGTTTGGGAAATTCAGACTGTGGTAAAGTAGAGGATAGTTGTATTATTTTTTACATTTAAAAAGTTAGAACATAAATGAAGACTGTGAGATTTTGAAAGAAATTTCTATCTAGTGCTAAATTAATTAAACAAGAAGCCATTTGACCGAGGCGACTCTGATGCCAACACGACTGGTCCATGTAAGCAAACCAGCATCTCAGTCTGTAAAGGCCTCAAGGTTAGAAAATCAAAATGCTAAGGACAACCAATCACAAACAGTCCATCGGGCTTTATTTCTTTTTTGATGTTTTTTTTTTTAAAATTTATTTCTAGGAGAGAGAGACAGCGTGAGCAGGGGAGGGTCAGAGAGAGAGGGAGTCACAGACTGAAACAAGCTCCAGGCTCTGAGCTGGCAATCAGCACAGAGCCCGACACGGGGCTCGAACCCACGAACCGCGAGATCATAACCTAAGCGAAAGTCGGACGCTTAACCAACTAAACCACCCAGGCGCCCCTAGTCCATAGGGCTTTAAACTGAAGCCAAATAATTTCCTTTCCTTGCTTCTGAAAGTTCTCTATAGGTCTTTCCCATGGCTCCTGCCCACCCAGCGCTCCTAACCACTTCTGGACCTTGATTTGAGTCAATAAATGATCAAATGAACTCTTAAAAATGTCAATAGGCCTCCGTTTTATCTTTTAATACCAGAGACATTATAAGACTGGACCTCCAGCAGTGCTTAGGAAACCGGACCCATGATAATAGTGTGTGGTTGAATAAAGGATAATATACTTTCAAAAATACTGGGCTTATGTGTTTGGGTTTGAATTGGCCTTAGAACTTTCTCATGTTTATTATGTATTACAAAATTGGCATATAGCAAAACTAGACCCAGCCCCCCCCCAATGATTTTCTTTAAAGATTTTCACACAATTTATATAATGATGGATCAGATTAACAGTTAATTTACAAACAAACCAAACCAACAAAGGAAACAAAACCAAAAGTAGTTACCAGAGGGGATGGCAGTTAGGGGTGGGTGAAATGGGTGAAGGGGCTCAATTCTCTGGTGATGGATGGAAACTAGATTTATGGTGGTGATCACTTTATTGTATACAAACATCGAATTATGTTGTACACGTGAAACTTGTATACCGTTATATATCAATTTTACCTCAACAACAAAAAAAAAGAGAGAGAGAAACCAGTTATATTGTTTAAGTGAACAATTTCCAGTCCCTAAAACAAATGTACTCTATAGATTAAATAAACAATTCACTGTTCTACAAGCTTTGTGATTAAAGTTTACATTCTAGAAAATTTATATTTAACTTTTAAGACCATCTCAGAAAGAAAAGGCCCCTGAAGAACTTGTGAATATCTCAGGAAGCTTCGTATTTTTTAGGAAACATAGCAATGGCCATGGTTCATATATTTTAAATACAAATAAATCATTTTTCTCTCCTGTCTTATTTCTTTGCTCTTTGTACTATGGAGATGACTAGAATAGAAATGTTTTTCAACCCATCTCTGTATTAGTGACTAGTATTTGACATAACAGAATTTGTCCCCGAGGTATCAAATTGATCCTCACCTATAATTTCTTTCAATTTTAACCAAGACAGAATCAAAGTGGGTTATGTCTCTATTTTCTTATCACCTTATTTAACCAATTTATTATATTATCATTATATATTATATATTATGATATATTATATAATACTATTATTATTATTAATAAAAATTATTCTTCCTCCCTTTATTTCTTATTTCTTTTTTCCATCCATTCATTAACTTTCCTTCCCTCCCTTCCTTCTTTCCTTCAACAAGTCTTATTTGAGCACCTACTTTGTCATATAACAGATTAAATATTGGATATCCAAACGTAGTCTATCACAGAAGAGGCAAGTACATGGGGGGAAACAGATACGTAAACAGAAAATCATAAAACAGAGTAAGTGCAATGACTGAGACATATACAGGGAGCACTGATGAAAGGCACACCCCCAGAAAACATGGGGGGGGGGGCAAATCAATCAGGGAGTGCCTCCCGGCAAAGTGAAGCCGTACCTGAGCAGGTGAATGGGTGTGCTCAAGGCTTCCCGGTCAGTGAGCATAGGTTAAATAAAGGAAGGGAAGTCTGAAAGAGCAGACCAAGGTCAGGCCATAAAAGCAGGTCAGTTTTGTCTAGAGTATAGTGTGAGACAAAGAAGAGCAAACGACGATGTTGGGGAATCTGGCTGGTCCAAGCCAGATTACGGGGAAATCTCCACGCCGGATTGAGGGTTCTCAGTAAGCATTTGTTAGATAAGGAGAAATATCTTTATGCCCCCAGAGTAGTTTTATTTACATATTGTATAATTAATGTATTTAAATGTATATTTACTGGGTGTCTAATCCTATATTGGGCTAAACTCTCAAGAAATTTAAAAAATTCTCATATGGCTACATCAAATTCATTTATGCACTTCCATCGCTTTTCATAAATCGGTCAAAAGTAAGATGGACTTACACATGAGGCCCCCACGGATTCATGAGTTTTGTGTATTTGACTTATGTCCTCTGCCAGAGGATGCTATGTTCTGGAGTAGACTAATGACTATTTAGAGAACAGTGTGGGGCTAACCCTGGTGTGAGGCCTTCCCCTCAATCCTTGTATGATTGGATTCCATATTAATATATCTACAGTTTATAAAACATGTTTGCATTTGTTAAATTATCGAGACTTCTATGGGATAACTATGATTATCCCCACTTCATAGATCCAACATTCATTCAACAAATCTTTAGTGAAACAAGGCAGATACTATTCTAGCTACTAGATTAAAAATCGAGTACAAATCAACTTCTCTACTCTCACGGAACTTACATTCTTGTCGGGGCAGACAGCCCAAAAACAGAGACCTGAACAGAAGATAATGGTAATGGCTCTGAAGACAGAGATGGTGATGTGGTCCAGAGGGACGAGTGTTGGGGAACGGAGAGGCTTCTCTGGGCAGTGACATTTGAGCTGCACTTAGATGAGGAGCAGAAGTCAGTCCTGGGAAGGTCCCGGGGAATAGTGTTCCAGGCAGAGGGAGCAGCAAGTGAAAGACTTTGAGGTGAAAATAAACTTGGGATGTTTCAAGGATGCTAAAGAGGCCAGTGCGTGGGGCGCCTGGGTGGCTTAGTCGGTTAAGCGTCCAACTTTCGCTTGGGTCATGATCTCGCGGTTTGTGGGTTCGAGCCCCACGTCGGGCTCTGTGCTGACTGCCAGCTCAGAGCCTGGAGCCTGTTTCAGTCTGTGACTCCCTCTCTCTCTGACCCTCCCCTGCTCACGCTGTCTTTCTCTCTCCTAGAAATAAATAAAAAACATTAAAAAATTTTTTTTAAAAATTTAAAAAAAATAAAAATAAAATAAAAATAAAAAGGCCAGTGTGGCTAGAGCCTCATGGAAATAAAGGAGATGACACTGGAAAGGTAGGCAGGGACAAGATCAAGCGGGGCCTCCTGCGCCACAACAAGATAGAGTTGGATGTTATTCTAATTACAGAGGGAAACCACTGAGGGCTTTAAACAAGCAAGCAAATGCTGAGTGACACTTATCTATGCAATGCTCACATTCCTGCATGGTCCAGCTTCTTTGAGCAAAGGCATTTATACCCCATGTTTTTATAAAGGGACATTCCAGGATAGGGAGATTTCTCCCTCTCTCTGGAGACATCCCAGTAATAAAGATAAAGCCCATTTCTTCTTCTCCCCCAGAGATTTGCTGAAATTCTAAGAGGATGGGAAGGTTACCAGCAGCCCTATATAAGATCAGATGTTCCTAGTTTCAGAGCTCATCTGCTCGGATACACCCCACCGCACGTGCAGGTGACATCTGGCTCTCGTCACACTGGGTACCAAAGCAAGATATTGCTCTAGCTGCTGCTTTGCTCTGAGTAATGATGCTCTTTGTCTCTGACCCAGAGTTATTGTGTCTCCTGTAAACCTGTGGCAGACTAACTTGTTAGCTTTCCAGTAGGCTAAAATCTCAGACCCTCCAGTTTCTGACTTGTCGATGGCCCAATCCAATTTGCTTCTGAAAAAGATTTCATAAAAAAGAAACCGTGTGTTAGAGTGAGCTGCAACCCTTGCCCAGGGTGAGGAGGACAAGGCTTTCACTGGGATTTCCAACTCCAGAAGGGTTTTAAGGCATTTTTTTTAGTGTTTCTCAGAAGAAACCATCCCGGCCACTCTGAGTGTCCCTTCTGAACTCCCCAAGTGTATTACAATATATTCCTGCCCCTAGATTACTCACACCAGTCTTCTGAAGGAGGTGTATATACTCAAAAGGTGATACAAGAAACAATAATTTTATTATTTATTATTATTTTTTATTTTTTTTGAGAGAGAGCATGAGCTGGGGAGAGTGGCAGAACGAGAGAGATTCTTAAGCAGGCTTCACACTCAGCACAGAGCTGAACACCGGGCTCAACCCTGGGATCATGACCTAAGTCAAAATCAAGAGTCAGACATTCAACTGACTGAGCCACCCAGGCGTCCCAGTAAACAGCCATTTTCAAACAAGTTATAAAAAACAAGGTAAATAGACATGTTATAAGAGTCCTTTGAAAAAGAAGTTTGAGGTTTGATGAATTCCCATTTGAGTTGGGTGTGTGTATATATACGTAAATATATATATATATAATATATATATATATATATATATAAACTCCATACAAAAGGCCCCTCACCCCCTCACATAGTAGAAAAGCAGCTTCTGAGGATGCAGTGCCATACCCCCCATCCTCCTCTCTGGGATTGTTCCAGTCTGTCAGAGACTGCAAGCTTCCATCCCACGCATTGCAGAGCTCTCGCAGCCGCCTCCCAAGAGGCGCAGGGCTCCATTGGTGTGGGAGGCTGTTTGTTTCATGTCACCTGGAGAAAGCAGTCATGAAGGGAAGACTCTCTGGAGGCCTTTTCCTGCTTATTTGTTTTGACTATGTGTGTTCAACACAAAGCAAGTGACACCCTTGGTTGAACTTTTTATTTCCAGTTCCTACCGAACATCTGCTCTCCAGTAAAGGATATTGATTAGATCCAAAATCAAATCAAAACAAAACAAACATCCATAGTGCAATACAGAATCTTGTACTTTCTTTTGAAAAGTGCTTTCCCCACTGAAGTCTCCTGTAATCTCAGGGCTCCCAGTGAGTATTTCCATTTTGGATTCATATTTTCAAAGGAAATTGTCACTTCAGGATGTGTTCTGCATTGAGGGTCCCTGGGTGGCTCAGTTGGTTAAGGATGTGTTCTGCATTGAGTTGCCATTTGCTGCAGTATTATGCTCTCAACGGGGAAGCTCTTAGGAATTGATCATTTGGATCGATAACAATATTCTCTGGATGGCTATTATGGCTATGGTTTTCAGCCTTTTGTATTGAACATCTTACCAATTGCTGGATAAAAAGCCCTGTTCCTTTCTTTATAGAAGCAAAAGTAGGACTTTTTCCAAAAGAGCATTTCCACATTGACATGCATTCTGTCGGTGGCTTAGAACTTCTATGAGAATATTGCTTCCCACCCAACTACCTCATAGAACCAGTTTATAGTACCATCAGCTGCCACGGCACTCCCCCTTACCCCACAGCCTCTGTCATATTGTCATTTTCACCACCAATTGTGACGCTCAATTACGAAGCTTCATGTGGTTTTACACTGATGTTTCAGAAAGCTTATTTTATCTCCCAGGAGACTGTTTTAAGTGTGGATCTTTTCTTCTACTCCTTCACCTTCTGTGCTGTTCACACTGTTCTGAGAAGATGATTAACATTCAAGAAATACTTGATTGGATGGTGTAGTCTTTTTCTTCTGGTTTTATTCATGTATATAGAACCCAACTCTATACTGTTTTACTTACAACAATCCTTCCTATGCTTGAGGCAGAAGGTTGCTCTACGTTTTCTTTTCTTTTCTTTTCTTTTCTTTTCTTTTCTTTTCTTTTCTTTTCTTTTCTTTTCCTTTTCTCTCTTCTTTCTCTCTTCTTTTTTCTTTTTCTTTCTTTTTTTTTTGTGATCAAATAGCCCCAATTCTTTACATAATTCCTGATGGTTCTCATCTTGCACTTGTTGTGATCGGTGCTGCATTCTCGGAGATGTGTTCCATGAAACATCCTATGAAAAAGTCTTCCATAGTTAATTTAAGAAATGCTGTCCATTTGTTTACTGTGGCTACTCAAATCCTTTAAAACCTCAAGTATGGGGCGCCTGGGTCCCTCAGCTGGTTAAGTGTCTGGCTTTGGCTCAGGTCATGATCTCGCAATTCACAAGTTCGAGCCTTGCATCGGGCTCTGTGCTGACAGCTCAGAGCCTGGAGCCTGCTTCAGATTCTGTGTCTCCCTCTCTCTCTGACCCTCCCCTGTTCACACTGTCTCTCTCTCTCTCTCAAAAATAAATAAAACATTTAAAAAATTTTTTAAAAAACCCTCAAGTATATTATGAACCTTCTCAAAGTGGGTCTAGTATGCCATTCAGTTGAGTCTTTATTTTTATTTACACTAAGAATTTTTAGGCAAAAAAAGAATTTTTAGGCGATATCAATATTTTACCATGAAAATGTCCTCCGGCTTCTCAAATCCCAGCTCCAGACTTTGTGGTGTATATTATTTGTATTTTATTAGGCAGAGTTCATAACATTTATGTTCCATTTTGCAATCCAAAATACCCCAAGTATTAGTCTTAATTTATCCTTACATGGAACAATGTTCAACAATGGTGCTTTGGTTACAGATTCTCCATCTCTGTGTTATTTTGATTTTTCATAAAGATACCTGAATTTCGTCAAATGGATTTTTAAAGAAAAAGTCATAAAAACAATATTAACAGTTATCTCATGTTGAGATTGTCTCTTACATTTATTCTCTCTTAAACATATTTTTATTGATGTATGATTGACATGTAACATTATATTAGTTTCAGGTGTACAACATGATGATTTGATATATGTATATGCCACAAAATAATGACCATAGTAAGTCTAGTTAATATTGTCACCACATGTAGTTATAAAACTTTTTCTTGTGATGAGAACTTTTCTTAAGGTTTATTTATTTATTTTGAGAGAGAGGGAAAGAGAGCGTTAGTGGGGGAGGGGCAGAGAGAAGGAGAGACAGAACCTCATGCAGGCTCTGTGCCATCAGTGCAGAGCCCAATGTGGGGCTCGAACCACGAACTATGAGATCATGACCTGAGCGTAGATCAAGAGTCCAATGTCTAACTGACTGCACCACCCAGGTGTCCCATGATAACAACTTTTAAGATTTAAATAAATTAGAATATTTATTTTAAAATATATATTTATTTTTATTAAAACATTTTAAATGTTTATTATTTATTTTTGAGAGAGAGACAGAGCAGGATTGGGGGAGAAGCAGAGAGATAGGGAGACACAGAAGCTGAAGCAGGCTTCAGGCTCCGAGGTGTCAGCACAGAGCTCAACGTGGGGCTCGAACCCATGAATTGTGAGATCATGACCTGAGCCAAAGTCAGACGCCTAACTGACTGAGCCACCCAGGCACCCCTTTAACGTTGTTAGTCTATGTTTATTGGTTAACACCTTTTTTTCAGTTAACTTTACACCCTGGAGATTATTTACTAATAGAACAATGTTCTGATCAGACATAGAGAGCTGCTTTATACTTGGAAGCCTACATAGTTTACCACTGCATGGAAGGAACATAAATTTATTTTTTGCATTTGTTTCTGAATATAATCTGACCAGATATAATATGCTTGAATTACATTTTGTCCCAGAATTTCACACACTGTTCAATTATCTTTCACCATTAGATATTATTTCAGAAACATTTGAGATACCTATTTTCCCCCTTGTAGATAGTTTTATTTTTCTTCATGGATGCCTAAAGGTTTTTTTTTTTTTTAAATTTTTGAGTTTTAATAACTTAACCAGAGTATTTCTCATTATGATTGCTTGGTATAATTTTTTCCTAGCATATGGTGTGAACCTTTGATTTCCAGACTCACTTTATCTCCACTCAGGAAAACGTTCCTATATAATATCTTAGAACACTTTTTCTGATCCATTTATCAGGCTATTTAGGTCAGGAATGCCAATTATTCTTATGTTGGAACATCTATGTCTTCTGTGGTTATCATATTCTAATTGCTTTTATCCCTTTGTATTTTTCTTTGAGTTCTTTGAATGTTTATATCTCAATCTTTTCTTTGCCAGCAGTAAAAGTTATAGTCATATCTCCCTACAATGAATATTTACTAAACTCCTATTGTACCCTAAGCATTGCGCTAAATGTCCCACTGTCGTGCCAGCTGTGTGGTGGTAGACACATTTTTAACCTCTCCACATCAAAGCCTAAGTCCAAAGAATGCTGACTAGTCTGACACCTTGTCCCCTCAGTCCACTGAGACCCTTGTTGAAACTCTATCTACAGGACTGTAAGATAAGAAATTGGTATTATTTTAGGCCACTAAATTTTTGGTGATTTGTTACAGCAGAAATTGAAAATGAATAGAAATTTTGGTACGATCAGTGGGAGTGCCACTGTAGCAAATACCTAAAAATGTGGAAGTGTCTTTGAAATTGGGCAATGGGTTGAGGCTGGGAGAATTTTGAGGAGCATGGACAGAAAAGTCCAAATGGCCTTGAACAGATTGTCGGTAGACCTTTAGATGCTGATGGCTCTGCTAGTAAAGATTTAGGGGCAAGTGAGGAACATGGTATAGAAAGCATAAATAAGGAATAAAGAATGTGTTATGGGAAACTAGAGGAAAGGGAACCCATGCTCTCTAGGGGCAGCAAGCTCGGTGGAATTGTGTCCTGCACTCACATGGAAAGTAAAGCTAGGGAGCGATGACACTGGGCCATGGGTGAGGTTTCCAAGGAAGGTGTTGAAGGTGTGGCTTGGTTTCTCCACTTAAGTAAAATGTCAGAAGGATGAGATAAGTTGAAGGAAGAAGAGTTAAACCAAAAGAAACCAAGACGTGACGATTTGGAAAATTCTCAGCTTACCCAGATTGCTAAGATGCTTAGACAGAGACTCTCTGTCAGGAAAGCATGCCCTGGAGGAAAAGCTGAGAGATTGGCTGGATAACATCTTAATAACACCTTAGAAAGACTAAACATTCAGAACAAAAAATCTCATTGTAGATGAAAAGTGGGGCTTGTAGATCCTATCAGTCAACTCGGCGGAAGCCAGAAATGGACATGAGGTTATCTGAGAAAGATTTGGGGGAGCATCTTCTTGTCTCATGCAGTGAGTCACCATGACTTACACGGAAGACCCACAAGGTTCCTGGGAATCTTACACCAGCACAAACTCCTCCAGCTTGGACTGAAAGGGTCAGAGAGATTATCAAATGAGAGGAGCCTATGGGCCCTCCAGAATTCAGGAAACAGGCTGATACAGCCAGTCAGGCTCCAAACACAAGCAGGCTGACCCAAAATGGTCCTGAAACCAAGTGAAGTTTGCCCGACTGGATTTTGAAGATGGCTTAGGATCAGTGACTCCCCTTTCCCTTCCTCTTCTCCTTTTATAAAACTGTCGATAACTACTATCCTACGCCTCTCTTCCCATTGTATGTTTAGTTGTACAGGCCTGCAGGTGTGGAGGAATTGTGCCCCGGGATGGATAACACCCAGAGCTTCACCTGTATCTTAGTTGGATGATTTAGATAATGAGACTGGGAACTTTTGAGCTGCTGAGATTTAAGTGAGAGTTTGGACTTTGAGTTGAGGCTGTCACGCATTGAGACTTTGGGGACCTGGGCGGGTGGGGTGAGTGCACTGTGCTGTGGGGCAGACATGGAACTCTGGTGGCTGGAAGGTGGACGGCAGGAGGCAGAATTACCCACCCCCCCATACACCTTGTCCGTGCCTTGGACGTCCCTGGAACCTGTGACTATGACACGTGGTGTGGCAACGGGGATGGGTACAACCTAGGTTGTTAAATAGCTGACTTTGAGGTGAGATGAGAGATCATTTGGGTAGGCTCAAAATAACCATGAGTCTTTAAAAGTGGAAGATGGATTAGAGAACATGAGAGTGAAAAGGACGGACGCGCTTTCTCGGCCTTGGAAATGGAGGAAAAGGCCCTGAGCCAAGGAATGCAGGCAGCCGGTAGTCGCAGAGACAGACAAGGGAACGGTCCTCCCTCGGGACCTCCAGAGAGGAACGCAGCCGGACAACCCTTTGATTTCCACCCGAGACCCGAGTCAGACTTCTGACCTGTAGAACTTCAAGACAACACAGTAGTGTTGCTTTGAGCCACCGACTTGTGGTAATTGGTTACAAGCAGTGGGAAAAGGATACAATCAGTATGCATCAGGACCCCTGGAAGGCTTTTTGGGATGCCTGGGGGGCTCAAGCGATTAAGCAACGGACCCTCGATTTCTGCTCAGGTCATGATCTCATGGTTTTGTGAGTTCGAACTCCACATCTGCGTGCTGACCATGCATAGAACCTGCTTGGGATACTCTCTCTGTCTCTCTGCCCCTCTCTTGCTCACACTCTGTCTGTCTCTCTCAAAATAAATAAACTTAAAAAGATAAAATATAGATTCTTGGTCCTCATCCTCCGGTTTCTGACTCAGTAGGTCTTGGGTGGGGCCTGAGATTTTGCATTTCTGTCCAGATCCCAGGAGATGCCGATGCAGCTGGACTGGAAACCATACTTAGCACCTCTGCTTTCTTTCATCGGAGCCCTCAACTGCACCCAGTCATTCAGCTTCTAGAGTGTCCCGTCTGATTTATTTGACCATCCTTTGTATCCTTCGGGCTGAGAAACCCAGAAGCGAAAAGCGGGTTTGAAAGCACGGAGGCAGTGAAGCAATGATCACCCCGAGCATGCGCACAGCGGTTTGTCAAACGTGGCTCGTTTTCCCTGCAGCATGTGTTTGGAGACAGGCTCGTATCAGAGAGATCAGGAGTGGCGCATTCAAGAGTGTAATTAGAGATAACAACATCTGTCTGTGTTATGCTTTTCATGGTACAGAGCTCGATCCAGTGGCCCCATCACTCAGCGTGGCAGTAATCCTTGGCATGGAGCTAAATGGAACAGTGACTTCAGAATGACAACATTGATCTTGATCTTAAACCAAGCTCAGGAATTACTATACTCTCATGTTTCATTGCATGTCTGGTATTGCACACATTCTTCAGGGTTTCTTGCCATAAGTGGGCCTTTTTAAACTCAAAAATAGTGCTATATGCTGAATGGAGCCTCTGACCCACTGCCGGGCACAACAACGGGTGATTGAACAGATTTCTTATTGTCTTTGGGCATCCCTCGCTGTGAGAGCAGAGGCTCGGCAAGAATAGACGATTGTGCTCTGTATTCATTTTCAAAGCACATTTACATCTTTCATCTTAGCCTGTCTGTCACACATAATAATGACAAAGCCAAGAAGAGAATCCAGGTTTCCTGAACCCTAGTCCCCTGTTTGGTCTTCCTCATGCTGCTGCAAGACTTTTATCTCAGTCTCTAGATCAATGCCCAGAATGCTCACCCATCTGTAGAGGACACCAGCTAGAGACAGACAGAGAGAGAGAGAGAGAGAGAGAGCGCGCGCGTGACAGAGGCAGAGAGAGGAGGCAAGAAAGAACAAAAGGAGTAAAAGAGGTAAGGGAACTAAAGCAAATTGGAAAGGATAAGGGAAAGAAGAAAAAAGAAAGAAGAAAGAGCCCCTGGAAGCCCTAAAGCACGATTGGGAGCCATAACCTTCCATGTCAGTGAACGAGAATGATAGTCTTGTTCCCTTGGAACAAAAACATCATCCCAAGCCTGAGAGAAGTATAGGGTGTCCCAAAGTGGTTGGCATTATGTGGCATAATGGAGAGCAGTTGTCATCTCCTTCCCATCCCCCTGTGACAGCAGCTTGGCTCCGAGTCACTCCCTTCCACCTCCTCATCCCCCTGGCTGACAGGATCTGAGACGGCCATGTCTGCAGGTTACGTTGCCCTGCCCACCGGCCATGCTCAAGGGTATAGTGCGGCCTGAGTGGGCTAGAAAATGACATGGACATGCAAGCCACCTCCTGGCTCTCAGGAGTCCCAGAGTCCTCAGAGTTATTCTCAGTAACACCAGATGGAGACGCAAGAGAACAGAAACTGGGAAAGCAGCCTTGCCCATTCTGCCTTCAGTGTTGTTTTGACTATTACTACGGGATTTAGATCCTGAGATCCCCTTTCCATGGGGAATGTGGGTCAATGTAACACTACTTGAGTGGCAAAATGACGCTTTTCAGAACGTACGTGGAGACAGAAGACCAATTATGTGCATGTGCTGTAACAGGTGTCACTATGGACAGGTTGGGGGAGGGGCAGGAGGGAATGGCCAAGTAAAAATGCCTGTCGGGTATTACAGGGCACACTGTGTTTTGATATGACTCTTAGCATCATCTCACCTTGTCCAAGGAAGTCTTATTCCTCATCTGTGTTCTTCCTATTCTCTCTACCCACAAAGTCCCTCTAGAGGTCAGGTACTTAATAAGTAGAGGACTGTGCCAGGCAGGTCCTTTATTTGGCGGAACCTGAGAGTCGTGGGTAAGATGCACGGTTAGACTCCATGACTTTCAGATGCCTCAAAACCAAAATTCCTATAATTCTTATGTATTGAGAAAACTTCAAGAATGCTGATTTTTGCATCTGAAAGGACATTTAGTAAAGATTTATGGGAAATCTGTTCTTCAGAGGTTTACAAATGGTACTATTACTTGTCTTTAATATAGTTCCAAGGTTTTTATTTTATTTACTTACATTCTATTTCGATAACCCAATTGGAAACCATAACCTGTGACGACTCATCCTATTGCTATATCTTACTTCACAAAGTTGAAAGGGCATGTTTTCAGAATTCTAAAAGAAACTTAACTACTTCAAATGGGGTGAAAACCAGTAAAACATAACTCGCCTCTCCCCAGCGTTTGTAGTGAAAAGGATCAACAGTTGGGTCTTTCAAGTCTTTCCACGATATCATCTATCAATTTATAAGCTCTGGGAGCATATATAGCATAATGAATGGCTTCCCATGGCAATAATGTTTGGTTGAAAGCAAAAGAAAAAAAGAAAAGGAGTTTCTATCAGTGAAGAAAAAAGAAAGAGATGAAAGCGAGCAAATATTAATAACTATGAAATATAATGAAAACTTGAAAAATATTTGAATTTTAACAACTATTGCTGCTTTGTGGAAAGCATGCTTCCAAATATTCAGTGTCACCAATCTTTTCAAAAATGTCCAGGTTCTGTGCACTCAAGGAGGGGAATGGGGGCTGGGTGACAGTGTAACACACTGCAGAAACTTAGTTCACCCTAAAGCAGAAACTACCCAGCCTTGTCTAGGAATTTCCATATTGATCATACTTGCTGGGGGGTTGGAAGCTGGAAATTGTGCAGAAATATTATACATGAGGAAGTTAAAAGAAATAGCATTCCCATAAGAAGTTACACAAACTCAAGCTTTAGCCAGTTATTGCAGAGGTAACCTTCTTTGATACATGATAGCACTTAGTATCAACTCACCGAAGATTTGTTGATCACAAATGGGGAAGTAGATCTGTACAAAGGAGGGATCAAGTTGTCATCAACTGAACCCACTGATCAATTTTCATCTCATTAAATGTGAGAGAACAAGACAGTATGTCCCCAACATCATGCATTGTGAATACATTGCATCATTATCTTACCAAAAAGTTTGAACTCAGATTTAATCAAGATTCTAGATCTAATCTAGCAGTTTATAGGACATAGAAAGGCTAGAAGAGCTGGTTAAACAACATCATGAAGAAGCCAGGTGAGAAATCCAGAATGTAGAAACTTCTGCAATATACCTAAGCCATCTTTTCAACATGTCAGTGGCATGGGGGAAAATGAGCATGTGCGTATTAATAGAGGGGAGGCTACTGAAGATTATAAGAGTCTAGGGAAACGGAGCAAACAATGCAACATGTGGACCTAATTTGGAGCCTGATGAAAATAACCCACTGTAAACAAACATTGGGGAAATGATTGGGGGAAATTAGAATATTAGATGCTATTAAGGAATTATCATTACATGTTCTCAAGTATGGTATTAGTATGATTGTTATATGAAAAGCTGACTTTAACTTTTGGGAAAGAATGCTGACTATTTAGGAAAAAAATAGCCTTTAAGGGGTGCCTGGGTGGCTCAGTCATTTAAGCGTCTGACTTCGGCTTAGGTCATGATCTCAAGGTTCGTGTGTTCGAGCCCCCCATCAGGTCCTGTGCTGACAGCTTGGAGCCTGGCCTGCTTCAGATTCTGTGTCTCCCTCTCTCTCTCTGCCTCTCCCCAGCTTGTGCTCTGTCTCTTTCTCTCAAAAATAAACACTAAAAAATTTTTTTAAAAAAATAACCTTTAAAAGGTTTCAACAGGTTTTTGTACGAACATAGTATCAATTAATCCCCCTTCATGATTAGGTCAGTTTGAACTGAGTTTTCTTAACAGTATGGGTGAGAAGTGGCTGGGTGGCTCAGTCAGTTAAGTGGCAGACTTCGGCTCTGGTCATGATCTCTTAGTTTTTGAGTTTGAGCCCTGCATTACACTCTCTGCTGTCAGTGCACAGCCCACTTCCCACCCTCTGTTCCCCTCTCTCTCGGCACCTCCCCTGCTCTCTCTCTCTCTTTCTCTCTGTCATAAATAAACATTAAAAAGTTATTTAAAAAACCCCAGTATGCATGAATGCTTATGATAGCTACCTAGTAGAGAGGGAAAAACAGACGGTTCAGTAGAGAGAAGGTAGAATGTCTGGAGTGATATCCCTGAATAAGCAAGTTGTGATCAGGTTCAGGGCTGGCTACACAGCACAGCTCGTGGACCCAGGCCAGCTGCAGAGTTTGGTTACTGACCCTTGACAAGATGGTGCAGAAGTTAAGAGTACAGATTTTGAAACTTTTATAACAATCTGACAGAGTGATTTTACGCCCATTACTCTAATAATTTTAAATTTTGGCTTATAAGAAAAGATGGGTTTTCTGTTTCTTATGGCAGAGAGATTCATAACTGACATGTATTTGTCCTTTTACCGTCATACTTTCTAGGGGCTCTTGACTTGGGTCCTTGAATGCTCCTCAGGAAGTCTGTAAACCCCCGGCAGTTGTGTGCCAAATGGACTTACACACAAACACTCACACACAGACACATCCGAACACGTTGTGCATGTGGGCACACGTCTGTCAATAGCTTTCATCAGATTCTTGTAGGGGTCCAAGGCCCAGAAAACGTTGACGAACTTTTCCCCAGAGTTGCCTTTGAGTAATCCTCCCCACTCTGCATAGGGTTGCCTGTGTAAGCACTTTCTTTTCCTCCAGATTTTCAGATTTTTAACTTTTCAAATGCTAATTCCTAGCTTTATGAATTAGGGTGACCCCATCACCTACAGTCATTAAAGTCCAAATGTCTTTTAAAAAAAAGGGGGGGGTTCTGGGTGGCTTAGTCAGTTGAGCACCTAGCTCTTGATTTTGGCTCAGGTCATGATCTCACAGTTCTTGAGTTTGAGCCCCGAGTTGGGCTCCACACTAACAGCTTACCTAACTCACTAACAGAGCCTGCTTAGAAGTCTCTCTCTCTTTCTCTCTCTCTGTCTCTCTCTGCCCCTTCTCCACTAGTGCACATGTGCATTCTCTCTCTCTCAAAACAAACAAACTTTAAAAAAAAAAAGCCAAAAATATCTTTGGCTGTTCTCCTCATCTCTCTGCGAAATGGGAGCTCTTAAAAATACTACAAAGACACCAAACTTCCCTCATGAGGGACAACCTCCCTCACAGCCAGGTAGGGTGGGGGGCAGGACTACAGAGCTTTCTAGACCCCCAGGCACCAAGCATTGAGTCCTTGCCCATCTCACTTCTACCAGGTTGGCAGGCTCCATTTGAACAATCCTTTTTGGCTCAGCTACTCACCACACGATTAACTGTTTAAACAAATTCCAGAAAGCACATCAATTATTACTAATGAATTCCAAATCAAATCAGCCAGAACTACAAAGGGCCGCCAGATGTTTCAGGCAAGGAGAAAAGAGGGGGTGGGAGGCGTGGGGAGAGGGACGATTCTTTCCCACCGCTCAGCTAACTTGGATCTGAAAGCTGTAATTTATCAGGCATCTGACATAAAGAGGCATCACACACATTTAAAAATATTTCTTGGAGATGGTTCTAACATTAATTTCACGTGGAATTTCACTTTATACTGATATCAGCCCTACCAAAAACCTTCAGACCTCTTTTACATATATATCTCATTTTATCCGTATAGTACCTGATTGAGGGAGCAAAAGCTGTGACTATTTCTCGTTTTTCCAGATGAGTAAATTAAGGTAAAGTGAAACACATAGGTTTCTTCTTTTGAATAGTAGGGCTATGTTTAGAAACCAGATGTTCTGTGATCATTGCCGAATATTGCCTTTTCCAAACAGCCAATGAGCTAATAGACATAAAAACTTCCTAAGGAATAAAGTCACAAGGGATCATATGAAACGTGCACCATAAGTTTTAAGGCATGTATATGAATGAGATTTACCAGGGCAAGGAAACCAGCCTGAAGTGGTGAGCCTGAGGTTCAAAGTGAGAAAGGGGGCATGGTCATGGGCAATTGAAGGTCCCCGGTGGCTGGGCCTCTACTAGTGGGACAAGGAGCATCCTGGGTCTGTAGGCACCAGGATGCCACAGGCAAAGAGACAAGAAAGTTCTCTGTAATGTATCTAGCGGTAGCTCGCCGGCAGTCCAGTACATAGGACTCCTTCTCTGAGCAACTTGACTTCTCCTGGAAGCTGGTTCCACTCTCAAGCCAACTGGAGATTCTCACTGGGCTTGTGTCTAAAATAAAGCCCCTCCAACCCTCCTACACTGTTAGTGGGAATGTAAACTGGTACAGCCCCTCTGGAAAACAGTTTGGAGGTTCCTCAAAAAACTAACAATAGAACTCCCCTATGACCCAGCAATAGTACTGCTAGGCATTCACCCAAGGGATACAGGAGTGCTGATGCACAGGGGCACATGTACCCCAATGTTCATAGCACCACTCTCCACAATAGCTAAAACATGGAAAGAGCCTAAGTGTCCATCAACGGACGAATGGATCAAGAAGATGTGGTTTATCCATACGATGGAATACTCCATGGCAATGAGAAACAATGAAATCTGGCCATGTGTAGCAACATGGATGGACCTTGAGGGTGTTATGCTGAGCGAAATAAGTCAGGCAGAGAAGGACAGATACCATATGTTTGCATGTATAAGAGGATTAGGAGGAACTTAACGGAGGACTGTGGGGGAGAAGAAGGGAAGAAATAGTGGGGGAGAGGGAGAGAGGAAAACCATGAGAGACTCTTGGATGCTGAGAACAAACTGAGGACTGATGGATGTGGGGGGGAGGGGGGGAGGGGCACTTGTGGGGATGAGCACTGGGTGTTATATGGAAACCAACTTGACAATAAACTATTTATTAAAAATATAAACAAACATTAAAAAATCATAATAAAATAAAAATAAATAAATGAATAATAAAATAAAATAAAGCGCCTCCAAATGGCTGTGGGATCAGCATTATGTAATGTATGGAAGATGTATGAGGGGGCTAATAGACTTGGGAGTGAGAAGTAGAGAATCATAGATGAGAGGCCAGGAAGGAACCTGAAAACACGTGGTCCAACTAGTTTGTGTCTCAGGTGAGGCACATGAGTGATACATGATTCACACAGGCACGTGCTTTCTTTTTAGATATGGAAGTGATCACATGTTAATGAATTGTTTTCCTCTGCTTGTTCTCATTTTTATGCTCATTTAAAATATATATCTTCAGTGCACTCTAAATATTTAAAATTTGTGGTTTCAGAAGTTTGGAATGAGTAGGAATTAAGTGTTGGTTTTTGTCTGTCCTGCTGCGTATTTCTTCAAATAATCAAATTTTCCTTAAAGGTAGATTTCTGATTTTTTAAAATAACACACATTAAATATCTCAAAAAGGGCCCAGCGTTACAGCTTCATGTAGCAAAAAGTCTTAGTGGCTACACTTTTGTTTCTGCTGTGTAAGGATGGCCGACTCAGGCTGAATTTTTGTTGGCGAGTGCATATCATGCTACATTCCAGCTCTACAATACATTTGATTTATAAACTCTAAAAATAAGACATACTTTAGAGAAAGACGTGGGCTTGGTCAGAGTGAAAGTAATGGAATAAACAGTCTCTTGCAATCGCTAACATTCCAAAATCATTTTCCAGAGTGATCATCAAGCTAAGAACTACAAAAACCATTTTCTGTAATTGGCACTGTACGAATCAATGCAAAAAAAGAAAAGTCCTACTTTCTGACTCAAGGACACATTTGTTCATTTCCTAACTCCAAGATCTAACCAACACTTCTTCTAGAAAAAAAAAGAGGTGAGAGGACAGTTAGCACCAAACCTTGCTTCTTTCTCTACTTTCTCTCCTCTTCTTTATTGGAGTTTAAATTAACTTTTACCTAAAATTTCTAACGCATAAACATGCAGATTAACATTTTAAGTTTTTTAACATTTCAGTTATTGTTTTGAAATTTAAGAAGTGCTGAATGAAAGCACCAAGACCGGGCCTCCGGGATCATTAACCTTGTGTTTGACGCCTGCTTTCTAATCGAGAAGCCATTCAACAAACACTTACTGAGAGTCAGCCGTATGCCAGAAGCTGGATTGCAAAGATGAGAAAGGGATAGTCCCTGCCTCACAAGAGGGTCCTACTCTTGGAGAGGACACTAGTAAATGGACAAGATAGGCCCACAGTGTGATAAGCACCAAGATGAAGAAATAATAATAATAATAATTCATCACATCTCACGTTTATGAAATGCTTGCTGAGGGCATTAATAATAATGTACCTGGGGCTGACATAGCACAACAAAGGGCAGGAGTAGTTAAGATAGAACACTTATGTCTGAAAACAATTGTAGGCTGTCCACTGTCCTAGAAAGAAAGAAAGAAAGAAAGAAAGAAAGAAAGAAAGAAAGAAAGAAAGGAAGGAAGGAAGGAAGGAAGGAAGGAAGGAAGGAAGGAAGAAAGAAAGAAAGAAAGAAAGAAAGAAAGAAAGAAAGAAAGAAAGAAAAGAAGGAAGGAAGGAAGGAAGAGAGAGAGAGAAAGAGAAAGAAAGAGAGAGAGAAAGAGAGAGAGAGAAAGAAAGAGAAAGAAAGAAAGAAGGAAGGAAAATGGTGATGTGTGTGTATATATACACACACACACACACACACACATATATGAAATGTGACAGATGAAATTGGTGTGGTACAGGAGAGGGGCCAAGTCAGACTAATTGAAAGCCACCTTATTTTCATCACCTCCCCAAGCCTAAAACAACAGATATTTCTTTTAATGTTTTATTTATCTCTGAGAGAAAGAGACAGCATGAGCAGGGGAGGGTCAGAGAGGGAGGGAGATACAGAATCTGCAACAGGCTCCAGGCTCTGAGCTGGCTGTCAGCACAGAGCCCGACATGGGGCTCGAACCCACAAACTGTGAGATCATGACCTGAGCTGAAGTCAGACGCTTAACCGACTGAGCCACCCAGGCACCCCTAAAACAACAGATATTTCTGAGCCTTGTTCAGCTTCAGCCTCACCCAGGCAATCAAAGACATGAGGGTCTGGAATGAACCAAAATGTCATTGGTTAAAGCAAACAGCTGAGAGCTTAATGACCCTTTTTTCTCCACTACAAAATGTTCTAAATCAATGTGGCTCAGACATCACAGGGGATGTTGTTGAAACAGTTTCACCCAAAAAAATGTGACTTTCGGATCTATAGAACTGGCTTCCAAATGCTGAGTGCTGTGTGACCTGCCTAAGTTTTCTAATGGAGTCTCAATGTCTCCCTCTGTGGGACTGAACTGAGAGCACCTGACCGGCTGGGCTGCTGTAGGGACTGAATGAGAGATTAATAAAGGATGGTACCCAGCACATGACACTCAAAATTGGTAGCTGTGATTATTGTCATTATTCAGTCACTCCCTAGTGTCCAGATGACAGTCCAAAACCTTGACATCCAGGACACAGACTCGGATTCCTGAATTCTCTGTGTATGTGCGGATGTGCGTGTGTCTCCTGGGCATGAAGCATAAGAGAAGGAAAATGATGGGTAAGTCTATACCAGAGCTTCTCAACCTTGGCACTCCTGGTATTTTGGACTGGATAGTTCTTTGTTGGGAGGGCTGTCCTGAACACTGGAGGGTGGTCCGCGGCATCCCTGCCATTCGAGGACCACCACCTCCCCGCCACAGTCTTGAGAACCAACAGTGTTTGTGGACATTGCCAAGTTGCCCCAGTTGAGAACCACAGCTCGACACATTGGTCTTTTACTCTTCACGCTGCCAACCACGTAAATCACGGAGATGGAAATGATACTCAGCCTGTGTAGGTCAATGTTGCATTAAAAACTTCCAACATCCGCTGAAGCAAAACAAAAACCTGCTTTGAAGGACGGACCTTGCCAATGTGATCTGTAGGCCTTCACTCACACTCTGAGCAAATCAATGCTTTTGGTTTTTTGAGACCAAAATCCTGCTTCTGGAATAATCTCACTCTCCAGGTTTTCTGACCCAGCCACCAGTCAGCCCCTCTCTGCATCTGTGCAGTGACATTGTGACGTTCTCATCCCACTCACCTCGTTGGGCCCCTTTTCGCATTTTTCCCAAGCAGACACACTCTTGACCTCTCTCTCTTGTTCCTCAGGATGTCTCTGTTCCCCACCCCCAACCCCAGCTGAAAGAGCCTCCCACATCCTTCCTGCCTGGTCACCCCGTCTCTTCTTTACAGATCCTTTTCCAAACCCTACTCCACAGGGACATCTTTCCTAACTCTGTCTAGCAATCTCTCTTCCTCCAGCCGCTTTCCCATGACCACATCCACTCAACCCTCCGTGAAACCGATTCCGAAAAGAGCATCGTTTGATAACACGCCTAGTGGAGTAACAGGCAATTTCATTAAGCACCAGGAAATGTTGGCTGCTGTCTGCCCCTTTTCTGAGCTGCATTTGCATAATGGCCATGGCAAATGTCATCGTCTCTGATATTTATCTTGGTAAACATCGGCTTATTCTCAGTCTACTGCTATTTCAAAAAGTAAGACCTATACATTAGATGATTGACTATTTACAAAATCCACTTACTATCAGGCATGAAACACACAATCAGACCCATGCCCTTGGGCAGTGTGCTCTCAACCCTTTCTTTGCCAATTTTGCTCTCTACTTTGTTTCAAGTTGCTTTTGTTTTCCAAACTCCTCCCTTCTTTTCTGGCATTTAGCTCTTCGATTTATAACAGTTTCTTATAGACCTCAGTTCTTGCTGTAAAGTTATAGGTCATTTTTAGTGAGGGAACAAGACTTAAGAGAAAGCAATAGGAAGTAAATGAAGGGAGGGAAGAGGGTGGGGCCATGAAGTCTGTGGTGAATAAGGTGTATTTCATGTTCATGACTCACTTCTATTAAAACACATTAACATTTTTAGGCTTATTAATGCATTTCATTAAGCCAACAATATCTTCAAAGACTACTTAGCATATTTTCAAGAAGAAGTTTGGACACATCCTGTGCTTAATGAATCCAGTTACAAAAGAAAAAAAAAACACCCAAAACCAAAAAAAAAAAAAAGCAAAAAAAAACCCCCACCAATCTTACTCAGTGTAATTAGCTGGGCTTTCTTCTGTGTGAAAGTATAGAACATTCCAGGGCGCTTGAGTGGCTCACTCGGTCAAGCGTCTGACTTCACCTAGGTGATGATCTTGCGGTTTGTGAGTTTGAGCCCCACGTAGGGCTATATGCTGACAGCTCAGAGCCTGGAGCCTGCTTCGGATTCTGTGTCCCACCCTCTCTCTGCTCCTCTCTTATTTATGCTCTCTTTTTCTCTCTCAAAAATTAACATTAAAAACTAAAAACTAAAATATAGAATATGACACTGAGATTTTTTTTTCTTAGTTCCTTGGTGAGAAAATTTGGGTATGAAACACTAGTTTTTATTAAGGTAACATGTGATGATGCATCTATGAGTCTTCCTCATAGATGTTCACCTGTGTTCCTGATGACAAAGAAGTGACCAGTCCATGGGTTCTCTTTATTGAGTCCTTGGTCTTAGCACTCCTAAAGCTGTGTTCCTATTCTGCATGTCTTCCCTCACCGATCCCATTCGTGAGTGGATAGTCATACAGCTTTTCGCTGAAAGTAGTCCATTTTACCCCTATGGGTGCTTATTTTTTGTCAACATCTTTCCTTTTTTTAAAAGATTTTTTAATGTTTTATTTATTTTTGTCAGAGAGAAAGAGTACTAGCAGGGGAAGGGCAGAGAGGAGATACAGAATCCGAAGCAGGCTCCAGGCTCTGAGCTGTCAGCACAGAGCCCGACGTGGGGGGTCAGACTCACAAACTGTGAGATCATGAGCTGAGCTGAAGTCAGACACTTAACTGGCTGAGCCACCCAGGCGCCCTTGTCAACATCTTTTCTATTTTCATAGATAATATGTTAAGATTCTCATGGCTGTTGTCTCTCTCTTGACAAAGTTGAGTTCTGCACATGGTAGTTCATCTTCCTGTCATGGTAGCTTTGTAGAACTCTGGAGCAGAAACCAAGCTGGAAACCACATTTTAGGGACTATTAACAGGGCAAAATAGTTACTTCACTCTAACCATATTTGGTCTCTACTAATCTGAATCTATCTGAATTGGGTTTATTTATTTATTTATTTTTAATGTTTTATTTATTTCTGAGAGAGAGAGAGAGAGAGAGAGAGACAGTGTGAGCAGGGGAGGGTCAGAGAGAGGGAGATACAGAATCTTAAACAGGCTCCAGGCTCTAAGCTAGCTGTCAGCATAGAGCTCGACGTGTGGCTCAAACCCACGAACCGTGAGATCATGACCTGAGCCAAAGTCCTACACTTATCCAACTGAGCCACCCAGATGCTGCTGAATTGGGTTTAAAGTCTCCACTTTCTAGCTTGTGATTTGGAACAAGTTATGTAATGCCTGTGTGGTTTTTTTTTTTTTCCTTCTATGACATGTATTTCATAGGGTTATGATGATTTGATGAATTAATACATGTAAAAGCACTTAGGGGCACCTGGGTGGCTCAGTCGGTTGAGTGTCTGACTCTTGATTTCGGTTCAGGTCATCTCATGGTTCGTGGGTTCGAGCTCCATGTTGGGCTCCATGCTGGCAGTGTGGATCTTTGGGATCCTTGGGATCCTCTCTCTCCCTCCTTTTTTGCCCCTCCCCTGTTGGCATGTGCTTGCATGCATACATGCGTATACACTCTCTCTCAAAATAAATAAATAAATGTTTTAAAAAAGCACTTAAAACAATATCTAGCACATAGTAGGGGCTCACCAAATGTCTATCAATGGATGGATAAACAAAATATGGGGAAAAAAACCAACCCACACAATGGAATATTATTCAGCCCTAAAAAGGAATGAACTACTGATACATACAAAGTGGGTGAAACTTGAAAACATTATGCTAAGTGAAAGAAGCCAGATGCAAAATGTCGTACGCTGTATGATTACATTTATATGAAATAACTAGAGTGGGTAAATCCATAGAGACAGAGCACAGACTGGTGGTGCCAGGGGCCGGAGGCAGAGAGGGTTAGGAATAACTACTTATTAACTACACGATCTCCTTTGGGGTTATGAAAATGCGAATTAGGTGGAGGCCCTGGTTGCACAAGATTGGGAATGTACTAAATACACTGTTGTCTTACTTTTATTGCCTTCCTGCAGCCTCAGTCACTCTGGTGGTAACTAAATGTCCCTTTTCTTCATTATCTGTCCAGCTCAATGAAACCACATTGCACCGAATTCGGCTTTGATGACTGAATTGCTCATATTAAAATGGTTAATTTTATGTTATGTCAATTACCAATTAAAAAAACCCAGAGTGAGTTACTCATGTGCCAGTGAGGGTGATTTCTCAGGGCATGTAATAATTTATTGAAATGGAAGGTAGATTTTCTTTTCTACTGTATTTCTGCAAATCTGAGAAAATCTTGCAGAGGTACTCTGTTTGCAAGAGCAAAAATCCAAAACAAAACTGGTAGTAAACTCTGGACTTTATATTGCTTTTCAAAGTAAAACTGCGTTCTCGCTGCCATGGCACAGCCATATAGTGATCATGTGGTCCTTCTTGCTGTGACCACAGCATGGATGGCGTGAGCTGGCAATGTGCCTGCCCTGGTGGGTGGGTGTGCCCTCCTACCTAGTAATGCACAGGTCCTGAAGCTTGCTTGGTAGAAGAAGAAAATCCAACCAGATAGTTAGGTTACTGACCTTTTTTTTTTTTTTTTTTCTGGATGAGAGAAAAATGATCGACTCTCTTGTTAGAATCTTGTAACACGCTCTTAAATTCCATGTTATAATAGCACCCTAGTGGGGGCTGGGGGTTGAAGCACCAAGGCTGGGCAGTAATAAACAAATGACGTTCATGAAGGTAGGACTTCCACTCATTTTCCATGCATTTCATCAAGCCCAGTGGTAAAGCCTGCACTACTGGAATGGAACGGGTTACAGAACTATTGTTTAGCTGATCCAAATGCCCTCTTGACTGCCAACATAGAACTTAGGAAAGCTCAGTGAGACCTGTGGTTTTAACCATATAAAGCCTTCCACTGTCCATGGGCCACAAGATATTTTCTGTTATGTCCCATCTCCAATTCATGTGTCACTTCAGTTTAGCTGCCTCCGTCCACATTGTTACTCCATGGGGCTCCCAATTTCCTATCTCCCATCTCTGGTGGCTGTCCAGCTTTTCTTACTCCACTAAAGCTCGAATACTCCAGTGGTGACTAAATGTTCTTTTCTTCATTATTTGTCCAGCTCAGTGAAACCAAATTACATACAGTCTGGCTTTGCCGCCAGTTGGCTGGCTTCTCTCCAGGTGTTAATTATTGAAGAACTTGTCTGACTATTTGATATTAATTACTCTGTGTGGGCTTCAGTGGAAAAAAGAGTCCAGAAATGGAATGTGACATTAGAAACAGATCCAAACCCTGAATGTCCTGCCCACCAGACCAGCATGTACTGAACCTTTTAACTCTGAGAGGAATGAGGCAATACTCATGGGTGCCTTTAAGAAACGTAAAACATTGGTACACCTAAAGAAAAATAGGAACAGCAAAAAAGAGGAAGATCGTGGGTATGGAGGACACAGGAATGTAAAAGTAATAAAAGGACAATGACTCTTGGAGCATTACCTCTTAACTATCCTTAGTATTAAAATGACCCATAAATGGTTACTTTTCATGTATTCACTACTGGGAGACATAATGGTTAAGACCGTGGACTTGGGAATCAGAAGAGTATGGGTCTTGATGGAGGCTCTACCAGTTGTATAAAGGCAGGCTTTCTAGGCTTCTAGATCCCTAGTTTCTTTGTCTGTAATGAGGATAAAATTGACCACAGAATGTCTTCCTTACTAGGAATGTTTCAGTTCATGTATACAAGGTTCTCTCCAGAGAGGAAGTAAGCAAAAGCAATAACCGATACCTGTTACCATAATTATTGTAGAGGCTACTGTTTGTATAGCACTTTACCTCTTCTCCTTCTCTTTTTGGGTAACTTTATAGAAAAGGAGACTTGCTGAGGTACCTGAGATGACCCCCTTATTTAATTTTGAGCTATTATTTGGAGCTAACCAAGTATGCTTAAAATAAATGTCCTTTTTTTGGTTTGGATGGTTTTTGTTTGTTTTGTACCAGACTCAGGCTGAGTCCTGAGATGCTCAGCTGGGAAGGGGAAGGATTGAACTGACCCTTGGGAAGTCAGCGCTGTGGAGACAAGAGACCAGCCAGGAGGCTGGGCAGCAGGCAGATGCCAGGGAAGGTGCTGGGGGACCAGACGGGACAGATAAGTGGGAGACGAGGTGGAGCCCAAGAGATGGCCGGGACAGTGGTCCCCAAGCAAGAGCCCTAATGGAAAACTCAGTTTCCCACCTGTGTATTCCTTCCCTGTGTGTCCCTTTTATTACTTTAGTCATCAAATGTGCAGAGTTCGCCCCCACAATAAGCAAGTCTCTGGGACGCCAGCAATGTGTCCATTGATTTAACTCAATTCCAACACTCTACTCAGAGATAGCAGCAGATTGCACAGCACAAGGCCCCGGTCCAGCAAGGCTGCCCCCTCCACACACACGTCAGATGCAAGGCTCAGGCTCCAGATGTCACCTGTGCTTCTGACCAACCAACTATAGATGGGAGGCTCCTGTAACCTCTTCCTTGGGATCAATTGATTTGCTAGAGCTGCCCTCGGAAGTCAGTTAAAAAATATGATAAAGGATACAGATGAACATTCCGAAGGAAGAGATATATAGAGGTATGTGGGAAGGGGCAAAGAGCTCCCATGTCCTGTCCAAGCAGAACTCTCTCCCAGAAACCCCACATGATCACCAATAAAGTTCTCCAGCACCAATAAAGAAGTTCTCCAGACTCCATACTTTGGGGATTTGATGGAGGCTTCATCATGCAGGCATGATCAGTTATTAACTCCATTTGCAGCCCTTCTACCTTCTTAAAATAATGGGAGTGGGGCTAAAAATTCCACACTTCTAATGGCTCGGCTCTTTCTGTGATTGGCCCTCATCCAGGAGACATCCTAGAGTCCACCGAGAGTCACCACATTGGGTGACACTCCTATCACCCAGGAAAATACAAGAGTTTCAGGAGTTGTGTTCCAGGAACCAGAGGCAGGGGCCAATATATATTTTTCATGACCTCACAAACACTTTACCCTGGAGTACACAAAAACTTCCCCAAGAGTGTGCATCTCATAGACAGCTTTATTTTTTTTTTAATTTTTTAATGTTTTATTTATTTCTGAGAGAGAGAGAGAGAGAGAGAGACAGCATGAGCAGGGGAGGGTCAGAAAGATAAGGAGATACAGAATCAGAAGCAGACTCCAGGCTCTGAGCTAGCTGTCAGCACAGAGCTGGTCGCGGGGCTCGAACCCACGAACTATGTGATCACGACCTGAGCTGAAGTCGGACGCTTAACCGACTGTGCCACCCCGGTGCCCCTCTCATAGACAGACAGCTTTAGGACAATCATGTTCTTAAACATCAACATCCATTCCAAGACCCACCACGGATGCCTGAAACAACAGTGAGGACCAAACCTTAACACATACCATGCTTTTTCCTATACACACATACTTATGATAACGTTTAATTTATAAATTAGGCACAGTAAGAGACTAACAATACTAACTAATAATAAAGTAGAACAATTGTAACATACGATGGGAATGTGGTCTCTCTTTCTCAAAATATCTTACTGTGCTGTACTCCCTCTACTATTTGTGATGACGCAAGAAGATAAAATGGCCATGTGATGAGGTGAAGCGAGGTGGGTGATGTAGGCATCGTGACGTAGCGTTAGGCTACTGTTGATCTTCTGACCATACGTCAGAGGGAAGGCTGTCTGCTCTGGACTGAGGTTGACCATGGGTAACTGAAACCGCAGAAAGCAAAACCGCAGAGAAGGGGGGACTACTGTATATACTTCTTAATATGTCTTTGCCCAGTGGGGCCCCTGTAGGCTGGAGGATGCCCATTTTCCACATCTTTTTTGGTAATTGTCCCTCTTCCATTTCACAGAAGAAAGAGACCCTCCATCTCTAATCTTACTACTCTGCACTGTCAGGCTCCGACAAACCTCCTGGTCGCCTAACAAAAGGACAACTTGACAGACTGTTTTGGTGTTAGTGCGGAGAAGGTGAGTGGTTCTAAGGATCAGGTAACACATATTTTTGCAGCTCAGGTGTTTTCCATATGTGTACTTTTCATGAAACTGAAGGATGACATTTTTGAGCTGTAAGCTGCTCATTAAAAGTGATTTTTGATGACAGAATGCTCTAGTGGAGTTCAAAGAGTTGAGGGACTTTGTTGTAACAAAATAGCTTCCATTTCATATACTTATTTATGTGAACAATTTCCTCAATGCTCATATTAAAAAAAAAGGTATAAAATTTATACTGGCCCTATCTCATTATAGGAATAAGTGTATTTATTCATGGCTATATGAATGAATTTTTAAAAAAAATCCCAGCTAACTCATTAAGAGATATATTTCAGGACCATTCCCGCACTCCCAACCCCCTTCCCTCAGGATACTTCAGGGCCTCCTACTACTGAGATACCTTCTTGAAGGTTCTATGGATGTAAGAGAAGCACTTACTCTACTGCCCCCCTTTTTTTGCGAATGTGCACACTGGCTGCTAGGCTGGCTGAATTTATAGGCAGCCTACTGTGGTTCTCTTCAGCCCTTTCACAGTTTGACTGAATAAAGGAAAAGTCCGGATTTTTCCAGTGAAAATATGGCATACATGGTTTACTGAACCCTCGGAACTTGGTTAATTACAAACACAAACTAGTTCAATCTTTTTATCCAATAGTTGCCTTTAAACATACTCTGTCAATAATACTCGGTCCTACAACTTTTGGGTCACTTGGGCTTTTAAAAAGTCAGATCTAGTTGAGTCTAAAATGAAGTCGCATATCCAAATTAGTGATGGACTTATATTATTCCGCTGAAAGTTCCTCCCTCCTGCCAAACAGTTCATTAAGACAAATACTTTTCACTGATTGGCCTACCCTCAGATGAGGCCACAGGTACTTAATGCAGTGGTTTTCAAAATATTTATTTATGCCCCCACACCCACAAAAAATGCTGTAAACTTTATAACACTCATGCTTTAAAAAAATGACATCAAATATTTTTTATCAGGGCGCTTGGGTAGCACAGTTGGTTAAGTGTCGGACTCTTGATTTCAGCTTAGGTCATCTTCTCACAGCTGAGAGATCAAACCCTATGTGGGGCTCTGTGCTTACAGTGCAGAGCTTGCCTGGGATTCTCTTTCTCTCCTTCTCTCTCTGCCTCTCCCCAGCTCATGCTGTTACTCTTAAAATAAATAAACTTTAAAAACATTTTTTATCATTGATATAATTTGATGCAAATAATGCCATTTCCATTGTAGTATAAATATTGGTACTTAAAAATAATACTATCATATTCCTTTTCTAAATATATTCCCGGAACTACAAACACCATGGTTATTTTTCGACCACCGTCACCCGTTTGCAATACATGGAAAAACTCTTCTTTCGTGGTGGGAAAGTTTGCAACGTTCCCTTGCCTCCTGGAACGTGTACTTCCATCCCACTTCTCCCGTTGAATTTTACCCTATTATCTTGTTATGCTTGGTAGTTTTATTAACCACTTTATCATAATTTTCTACAACAAAAATAAGCACATGAGTTTAAACGTTTAGATTTCCTATGTCTCTAAGACTGCAAAGGTTAAAAATTTATTGTGGAGTGAGTTATCAAATATTGCTAGGATCCGCTTGACTGAATATTACAATGTTTAATAAATATTAGACATAAAACATACAGTTTGACTGGAAATATATTTCGGAGAGCTTCCAGCTTCTTCCCCGGCACCATCTAACGGTGGTGCCTTGTGGGCAGCAAAGTAAATTCCAGGAAAGGAGGTTCTTTCTCTTTGGGAATGGAGCTGAGCGATGGCGGGTTTGGAAGAAGCCCAGACTTGGGCCAGAACAGCTGTGCCTCAGTCCCCACCCAGAGACGACTGTCTTCAGGGCGTCACTTACCTCTTTGCGTCTCCATTTCCAGTCTTTGTACCCTGGAGATAATATAATGCATGCCTTGTTGCCTGTGCAGCGTTTCACCCAGGATCATGTAATAATACTTTGCATGCATCAAAACCAAAACACGAGGGTTAGTTAGTGTTATTAGTAAAGGAGGGAAATGCTCTCTGAAATATTGACCCCAGAATTTAAATAGTGGCTTGATAACTGGAATGCTGGTTTAATCTGACCAGTCTGGTATCACTTTAGGCTTATTGGTTTACAAGATATTAAAATAAATGTATTTTTCTGAAGAATAAGAAAGGTCCTTGAGGGATCCGTAAAGTCCTCTTAAAAATAAAATGAAAAGGATTCTTCTAAGCCTAAATGGTTCAATGTGCATCCATGAGAAGTTAGCTCTCAGCCCCAGCGAAGGCCTGCACCCCTGAAGAAAGGCAAACCGCCCCCAGGACAGACGGCAAGGAATCTGTGAGTCACAGAATCACGCCCTGTATGCAGACAGCCGGGCAGATTCCGGTTTTGAGGGACTTTTCATCCTAGGCCTTTGGAAAAGAGAGAGCGAGCGAGCGAGGGAGCGAGAGAGAGAGAGAGAGAGAGAGCGAGAGAGAGATCTACAGAGTAAACCAACACAAGGAAATAAGCAAGTGAGGGGAAGAAGGGAAAAGAAAACTACAAAAATGCAGCGTGTTTGAAGTCTCCCCATCTTGATTCCATCAGTTAAATCCCCTGGAGAACACACAAAGTGAGGGGGCGTGTTTGTCGTCCGGCCCGGGCGGGTCTGCGGGGAGGGGGCGGGGGAGGTGAGTGGGGCTTGCCCTCCGCTGACAGACCCTAGTGTCCGCTCCACTTTGAAGTTGACCTGAACGATCCTTTCATCAAGTTCTCAGTATCACTGTGGCTATAATTTAAACTTGAAACAGGAACAAAGTGTTTTTACTATTGAGTAAGTCCTGTCAGAAGAGTGGATTCTCCCTGTGCAGATGGTGTCTCTCTGCTTCTCTTCTTGGTGGTGCGTTTAGCCTCCGCTCTTCACACACAAAGGTTGGAAACCCGTCACTCCGTTTTAGGGCAAGTCAACAAAATAGACCCCAGGACTGCCCGGGGGCGTCTGAACAGTGGGAGTGCCATTCCCAAAGTTCTCGCTCCCTCCCCTCCTTTCTTGTTTGCTCCTTTTCTTTTTTCTTTCGAAAAATAAGTTTTCATTCTTTTGTTGTCTTGTCGATTGCTGCAATCACTTGGGGGCTTTATAAAACATGGAGATCCTTGGTGTCCCCTCCCAGATGACACAACCGGAATCTCTGGAGAGAGAACAATAAACCAGCACATCTCTGGGCGGTTGCCCTGCGGTCAGGGGTTCGTTCAGGGACACTGAGCTGTGGCCAAGGCTCAGGGGTCCATTCGGGGGACACTGTGGCCAAGGCAGGTGGCTTCAGGAGGCACTTGGGGTGACTTCAGAGTTGTGATCTTGACAAACTCTGTAAGACCTATTTGTTACAGTGCTCTTTCCAATCCGTCGTTTTCTTTACCATCGGGGAATTTTAAAAATGTATCCTAATCAGGTCATGCTTACTCCAACATGTAATCCTTCAGTTAACGTCCTATCTTTTTAGATAAGGCTCAAAATCCTTAACGTGGCTTACATGAGAGGTAGGGAACAGATTTTTTTAAAAATGGGAAAAACTAATAAAAGAACTGGGTACTTGGGGACCTGGGTTCTGGTTTGGATTCTAGATAAATCTTCTCAGTCCTGTTACGTCTCCGGCTTCAGTTACCTTCCTGTAAAAGTATGCGGTTGGATAAGATGATCTCTAACTCTCTCAGCTTTAACATTCAGAGATCTCTAGGGTCTGTATCACTATTTGGGGGACAAGAAGTCATGCCAAGGTAGGGTATAGGATTTGGTGGGAGCAACTTGGGTCATGAATATGTTTACCTCATATTAATTGATGAGAAGTAAAAGTGAGAAATCGGTGGTAGTAAGGATCCTATGTTCAAGATCTTGAACAAATCTTGGTGTCATAGACAATAAACAAAACAAACACGCTCCTCTGACTTATGATGACACAGTCAAATGGTTCTAATGACAGTTGGGATCCTGAGACTGTCCTTTCAAAGGAGTAATTCTAAAGTCTGCTTATATAAGCATATCCAGGTTTTAGCTCAGTGAGTACATGCATGGGAAGTGCTGAAATAATTCAGTCCCAAACAAACTGCGAGAATTGGTACAAGTGGAAATGATGTGAAACTAACTACCAAAGAGAAAATTAAAAGTTTCTATGGATGACTGGTCACATTGCAGCTTTTAATAGTCATCTCCAGAGTAGATGAAATAGCGTGTCAACAATTCATTGGTTGGATGATTATAATGACTCTTGTAAATTGATGAAGAGGCTTGAATTGCAATTTTTAAAGCAAGTTCAGAAATACTTAATTCACTTCCACCGGGCAATGTGTATGTCCCTGAGGTCAAAGATGAGATGCATCACTTTGACATACTTGGGGCTTTAAGCAATTCAAACTAACCCATAGTGGTGGATGGAGGCCAGCTTTTGGACGGAAGACAGCTCAAAGACTCTTTCATCGGCTATCCAACTTGCATCCCTCATCTATTCTTCAGTTTGCCCCCAGTGTTCCAGAAGGCCCTTCTCTTATGCTTGCCAGACGTTCTCTATCATCACTCAATCATTTTACCTTCACCAAGAATGATGTCCTTTATTGAGTAGATAAGGGTTGATGACTTCCGTTTCTTAATGCTTAATTAAGCACTCCATCTTCTGTGCTGCCATATCATCTTATGAATACAACTATTATAAGACATAGAGTATCATTTATGTCTGTCTGCCCCTCTGGATTGTAGATTTCTTTATAGCAGACATCATCATTCACTTATGTTCTTACCTCCTACATCTGTCACAATGCCCAGCATATAACTGTTACTCATACATACTTAGCGAACAAGAATTGTAGTGATGGCTTGGTGGGCGGGGGTGGTGGTGGTGGTGGTGGGGAGTGTTAGTTACCATCTCATAAGGACTTTTATTCTGAATCAGTTTATAAGTGTTCAAATACTACATATGGACAATGAAAATACAGCAGAATGTAATACAGTTTGAATATTAGTGATTAAAACAAAAATGCCGTGTTGGAAATATTTACCTTAAATGGCAGTGCTTAAGGAAGAGAAAACCAACTTGTTTAAATAGAGGGAAGTGAGAAAGTATTCTCTGAAGAAAGATCTTGAGTATTTCTAGGAGTCCGTCACATCTCTCAGGTCAGGTTGCATTTCAGGGCACATGGCCTTCTTTTTCCTAGAGTTGCCCATTTTTTTCAAAGTTTATTTATTTATTTTGAGAGAGAGAGACAGAGACAGAGAGAATCAGTGGGAGAGGGGCAGAGAGAGAGGGGGACAGAGGATCTGAACCAGGCTCCACACTGACAGCAGAAAGCCCAACATGGGGCTCAAACTCAAAACCACGAGATCATGACCTGAACCAAAGCTGGACGCTTAACTGACTGAGCCGCCCAGGTGCACCTGGACTTGCCCATTCCTACGTGTTCCCATTTATACAGGATAACTTACCAGCTGACAGGGAAGGCAGGGGGAAGAGCAGAAGTGGATGAGATAGAAGATCACCTTGAGGTATCTGAGCAAGCTAGAAGGAAGGAGCAGGGACTGTTGGTTGAATTGCGTCCCCCCAAATTAATCTATTAAAGTCCTGAGAAGCTCAGGTGTGCCCTTATTTGGAAATGATGTCATAGATATAATTAGTTATGTTAAGATGAGGTCTTAGTGCGGCTCCTGGTGTCTCTTTATTTTAAAAGGGGGAAATTTGGGGACATCTGGGTGGCTCAGTCGGTTAAGCATCCGACTTCGGCTCAGGTCATGATCTTGTGGTTCGTGGGTTCGAGCCCCGCGTCGGGCTCTGTGCTGACAGCTAACTCAGAGCCTGGAGCCTGTTTCAGATTCTGTGTCTTCCTCTCTCTCTGACCCTCCCCTGCCCACACTATCTCTCTGTCTCTGTCTCTCTCTCTCTCTCAGAAATAAATAAAACATTAGAAAATTTTTAAAAAAACAAAAGAGGGAAATTTGGACAAGGAGACATGCATACAGGAAGAACACCATGTGGAACGAAGATGGCCATCTACAAGCAAGTAGACAGTCCTGGGACAAATCTTTCCCTCACAGCCCTCAGAAGGAATCAGCCTACTGACCACTTGATTTCAGACTTTTGGCCTCCAGAACTGTGAGATAACAAATTTCTGTGGTTTAAGCCAGTTTGTGGTGCTTTGTTACAGAAGTCCTAGCAAATTCATCTAGGAATGCGAGAGGATGTGTGTGTGCATGTGAAAGAATAGTTTCCTAAAATGGAATGAACTGAATTGTGAACTTGAAATACAGAAATATGGGAAGGGACAGCTGATCAAAGATCGCTCTGAGGAAGGAGAGGACATTGAATCAGTTCCCAGTGCCAGCCAGCAGATGGCGATGTTGATCGGAACAGCTTTCCGGTGGGGGAGAAAGCCAGTGGATCTTTCCAGTTTGTCAGCTGTTGGCAAGCGGAGTGGCCAGAAGTGGTTATTGCTGGACACGCAGACCACAGCTAAGCTGTGTCCAGCATCCTCTGTGATTCTTGGAAGACTGCAAACAGGGACTTGTGGGAAATATTTCTGGTGGTTATAACCAGATGGGTGAACAGTGTGGTATGTAGGCATGGAATTTAAACTTTTGCTGCATCTGAATAAAGTGCAAACTTCTAGGGGTTTGTGGTTGTGGCTGTGCTGTTCTCTTTGCATTGCATCTTACACAAAGTCAGAACATAGTTCTAACGCAGTTCTTTGTGATAACAATTTTATCTTCTTAATAAAAGCTTACTAAAAAAGCGACATCATTTTTTCTTGAAAATTACATTTTTAAGACAATAGTATGTGCAAGACTATATTTCCATCTGCCTAAGTCTCTCAGGCATGCTCCTATTTACTTCTTAGATTATTAACTACCATTTTAATATAAAAGCTTCAATATCTATATTAAAAAATAATCCAACAGTGACCAAGAAATAATAATAAGTGTTTACAAAGCACTTTTGCACAAGTCATCAACATAGGCTTCATGGCCTGTTTTACAGATGAGAAAAATTGAGATTCCTAGAGTTGAAGCACAAGTAGACAGTAGCAGAAGAAAAACCAAAACCTGGTTCTTTCAGCCCCTGATTCAATATGCTTTCTCACTGCTTAGATATTTAGGAATTTAAGAAACTGTTGAAAATGTTCACCAAAACCACAGTGAGATATCCCCACGCCTGTCAGGATGGCTAGTATCAAAACGACAAGAAATAATAAGTTTTGGCGAGGGTGTGGAGAGAAGGGGAATCCTGTGCGCTGTTAGTGGGAATGTAAATCAGGGCAGCCACTGTGGAAAACAGTGTGGAGGTTCCTCAAGAAATTAAAAACAAAAATACCATATGATCCAGCAATTAATTCTACTTTTTAGTATTTCTCTGAAAGAAATAGAAACTCTACTAGAAAAGATACCTGCACCCCCATGTTCATTGCAGCATTATTTACAGGACACAGAAACAACCGGAAGTGCCCATCAGTGGATGAATGGATAAAGCAGTTGTGATATGTCTGCATATATACACATAGGTACATGTACATATTTACAATGGAATGTTATTCAGCCATAAAAAAGGAGGAAATCCTGCCATTTGTAACATTAGGGAAGGATCTTGAAGGCATTACGCTAAATGAGACAAGTCAGGCGGAGAAAGGCAAATGCATATGATCTCACTTATATGTGGAACCTAAAAACAAAAACTCAACTCACAGATACAGAGAACAGTTTGGTGGTTACCAGAGGTAGAGAGTGGAGGGAGAACAAAATGGGTGAAGGAGGCTCAAAGGCACAAACTTCCAGTTAGAAAAGTAAGTCGTGAGGATGTAACCTACACCATGGTGACTATAGGTAATAATATGATGTTGTATATTTGCTAAGACAGTAGATCTCAAAACAAGAGTTTGTAACTAAAAAAAAAAAAGAATGTAAGGAACTGTTAATAGAAAATTACACCACATGGTTTAATGTCTCGGGTTTTAATGGTTGAACTATGTACTATTTGTCAAGATATTTATCATAAATAGCCCATGAAATTTTAATAGAAATCCAGTTGTCGATTATGTAATTAGCTCTGAGTAGGAAAAAAATGTAGAGTGTTGAAATTGCACAGAACGGGTTTGGATCTCTCTCGTTTGGGCAAGTTATTTAACGTCATCAAATTATAATTTCCTTAACTGTCAAAAATATACAGTAATACTCGGCGTCATAAGCTTTCAAAAAATAAGATGAATGAAGTCTTTAATGTAGTTCCTGGAACCCAATAGTCCTTTATAAACGGTAACTTCCTTATTCCCCATAAATAAGAGAGTATGTGGAGGTCTTGCGTGCAAAGAACATGTTTTCTCTCAAGCAAATGACTAGGATCAAGGTCAAAGTCATAATATGCAGCCATGGAGGGACATGACACCCACACAGGGCTGCCAGGCGGTTAGCGAACATACTCACTTCCCACTTCTTAGAACTAAATGGGGTAGGAACATTCCTCTGTCTTGAAGGGGCACATTTCTCTCTGGCTCGTCATGTGGCAGGCACTTCTCAGGGCTTTGTGCCCTGCGCTGACTAAGTGGGAGTTTTGAATGTAGGAAGCAAGAACAATTTGCTTATAAAGATCCCTGCTGGGGATCGGAGGTTATTTTACCGTAAAAGGAGTAAATTATATGACTTCTTTAATGTCATCCAGATGATTTTCTCCTTTCCATTTTTTAAGCCTTGCTTCCAATTCCACAGTGTTTCTTAGCAGCACAGGCTTAACTTGGCACCATCCACAACTTCACCCATCGTAAACAATGATTGCAGGGCAGGACCTTTCTGGCTGTGCCTTTTTAATTTCAGAATTCCATTTTATGTGAATCTTTTACATACGGATGAACTCTATGTAGTTTACAAAGTGTTTAATGGACATTAGTTCACAGAGTTTTTGAGAAGATGTAGTGGCTAGGGGTTGGCCAGACATTTTCTGGAAAGGCCCAGGTGGTAAATATTTTTGGTTTTACAGGCCCTGTAATTTCTATATGCTGCAACTACTCAGCTCTTCCCTTGTAGCCTGAATGCAGCCATAGACAATATGTAAGCAAGTGGGCATGGCTGTGTTCCAATAAAACTTTATTTATGGACACTGAAATTGGAAATTCCTTTCATTTTCACAGGACGCAAGATAATTTTTGGAATTTTTTTCCTTGGCCCACAGGCTGTATGAAAACAGTCTGAATTTTTCTATCCCTGAACTAGAAGATTATGGTCATAGAATCAGGGTTAGATCTGCCGGAGACCTTATAGAGCTTCTCTAGGCCCTTCGTTTTACAGCTGAGATTCTGACACACAAAGAAATTAAATACCTTCCTCAAAATCATACAGCTAGTGAGTTATAGAGATTAAACTATAATCTCCATTTCCTGATCCTAAATCAGATTAAAATTTTTTTTATGTTTATTTTTATTTTTGAGAGAGAGAGAGAGAGGGAGGGAGGAAGGGAGCATGAGCTGGTGAGGGGCAAAGAGAAAGAGAGAGACACAGAGTCTGAAGTAGGCTCTAGGCTCTGAGCTATCAGCAAAGAGCCCAACATGGGAGATAATAACCTGAGCTGAAGTCAGAGGCTCAACCGAGCTACTCACGTGTCCCAATAAATTACAATTTTTTATTACAAAAGATTACAGTTTTTTAAATATATTCTTTTGATGCTTATTTTTTTTTTTGAGAGAGAGAGACAGAGCATGAGTGGGGGAGGGACAGAGAAAGAGAGAGGCACAGAATCTGAAGCAGGCTCCAGGCTCTGAGCTGTCAGCACAGAGCCCGACGTGGGACTCAAAATCCCAAACTGGGAGATAATAACCTGAGCTGAAGTCAGATGCTCAACCAACTGAGCTACCCAGGTGCCCCCAATAAATTACAATTTTTTATTTTAAAAGATTACAATTTTTAAAAATATATTCTTTTAATGTTTATTTTTGAGAGAGAGAGAGCGAGAGACAGAGCATGAGTGGAGGAGGGGCAGGGAGAGGGTGAGACACAGACACCGAAGAAGGCTCCAAGCTGTCATCACAGAGCCCGATACAGGGCTCAAACCCATGAACTGCTAGATCATGACCTGAGCGGAAGTCAGACACTTAACTGACTGAGCCACCGGGCACCCCACTTAAATCAGATTTTTAAAAAGCCATGTCGTTCTTCAATAATTACCATGACTTACACACATCCATGCAAGCCTCTATGATGCACTTGTAATTAATCTGTTGACATAAATGCCTGTCTCCACATTAGCTCTTCTGACCTCAACTGGGAGAGACTTGGATTCTGCAAAATGACTTCCTCAGCTGTTGCTTGCAGCCTGCTCTTAGGGTCAAGGACAGCAAGTGAGACGTCTCTCTCATGATTTCTACTGCTACTTTAGTTAAACATTAAAAATTTGGGGCTACAAGAGATACAGAAATGCTGATGCATAGGAGCACATGTACCCCAAAGTTCATAGCAGCACTCTCCACAATAGCCAAAACATGGAAAGAGCCTAAGTGTCCATCAATGGATGAATGGATCAAGAAGATGTGGTTTATCTATACCATGGAATACTACATGGCAATGAGAAACAATGAAATCTGGCCATGTGTAGCAACATGGATGGACCTTGAGGGTGTTATGCTGAGCGAAATAAGTCAGGCAGAGAAGGACAAATATCATATGTTTGCACGTATAGGAGGATTAGGAGGAACTTAACGGAGGATCATGGGGGAGAAGAAAGGGGCAGATGGTGGGGGAAAGGGAGAGAGGCAAACCATGAGAGACTCTTGAATGCTGAGAAACAAACTGAGGACTGATGGATGTGGGGGGGAGGGGAGAGATGGGCATGGAGGAGGGCACTTGTGGGAATGAGCACTGGGTGTTATGTGGAAACCAATTTGACAATAAACTATTTGTAAAAAAAAAAAAATGGGGGCTAAAAGTGTCCTTAGAGATTTTCTTGGCTCACACCGTAAAACTATATGGGGGAAATTAAGATCCAGAGAGCCTAAATGAACTACCCACAACCACTCACTTCTGGATCTAGAAGCTAGGTCTTTGGACTCCCAGGACAGAGCTGTTGTCCTTTTACCATATTGCCTGACACAGCAGTTTATGTAAACGGATGTTATTACTTATAATTAAAGTGCACCTTTTGTTTTAAAGCCCAGAGAACAAATATAACAATTACCATTAGCTGCCTACTCAATGTTATATATCAAGAACTTACCAGGCATACATACATTGTAGGATTTAATTCTTTCCTTATTTATCTCCGCTTTATAGGTCAGGAAGCCGAGGCTTGCAGGGTTTACAATAATTTATTCATGTTACATAGCTAGTGTGTGATAGATACTACACAGTTCGAATCTACTTTTCTCTTCAAAATCTGAGATCTTCACTTTCTATAGCATGTCTGTTGGGTGCTTTTGTTTTACAGCCACAGAAATCGTAACCAAAACTGGCACAATTAAGAAGGATGGAGGGGTCAGGGGACTGAAAAGAGGAAGTGTGACTTCAAGTGTCGTTCAGTCCAAGCCTTGTGATTCCTGGCTCTGCCTTCCCTGGCTTGTTGGCTAGGATCTCAAGTTGGCTTCACATAGGCCACTCTGTGTCCCATTCACATCCAGTAAGGGCAAAAGGGGAAACCGAATCCTGTATGGAACAAACACCGCAATTGCTGGAGCTCTGATTGGACCAATTCTGGGACTGATCCACAGGCTGCGGGTGGAATTAACCCTCGGAGCTCATCCCTAGACCTAAGAGGGAAGGGGCACTCCTTCCATAAAGGAAAATCTGGGGGCTTTAGAAAACGAAGAAAGGAAGAATGGATGTTTTCATAAAATTCTTTTAATATTTATTTATTTTTGAGAAAGAGAGAGGGAGAGAGTGAGAGGGAGAGGGAGGAGGAGGAGGAGGGGCAGAGGGAAAGGGAGACACAGAATCTGAAGCAGGCTCCAGCTGTCAGCGCAGAGCCTGATGCAGGGCTCAAACTCTCCAACCGTGAGATCATGACCTGAGCTGAAGTTGGACGCTTCACTGACTGAGCCACCCAGGTGCCCCAAGAATGAATGTTTTCTGAGCAGCCAATGACTTTCTTTATCACTCCCATATCCACGCCACGTTTATTTAATTGATAAAGTCAAAAATGCAAAGCTGGCAGCATAAACCTTGTGCTCTTGACCAGTTGCTAGAAGGTGGTGAGGGAGAATTGCTACCGTACATCGTGTAGGCCAATCTTAAACAAGCTTCTTTGGATCCTTGCCTGCGTTCTTGGCTTTATTAAATGAATATGTATGAGCCTATCAAAGCAGAACCTTCCCGAAAAGTATTCAAGCTTTTCCGAGTGGCTGAATCTGCACTTTCCAGGAAGAAAGTAGGATCTAATAGGGACCCAATGCTACGCTTTATAACTAGAAATTTTATAACTACTCAGTCTTTGTAACTAAGAATTCATCATAAGTCAGCCTCCCCTTGTCTGGCCAGCTCGTGTCCGCGTCTCCAACATCCCCCGCCCCCCACCCCCATTCAGGACCACTCCTGTCGCAACACACTGCAATAACTTCACATGTCCGGGGTCTCCATTCGACTCCAGTCTACTTAGATTTTTTTTTTTTNAATGATATATAAACAGAATTTTCCCTGGTACCATTCTTCTATACAGACCACAGTGGGAGAGTCTCCAGTTGGAAACTACCATCACGTAAGTATTACATTAAATTTTTTTTATTATTTGTTTTTAAATTTTTTAAAAATATTTTTATTTATTTCTAGGAGAGAGAGAGAGACAGCGTGAGCAGGGGAGGGTCAGAGAGAGAGGGAGATACAGATTCTGAAATAGGCTCCAGGCTCTGAGCCGACAGTCAGCACAGAGCCCGACGCGGGGCTCGAACCCACGAACCGCGAGATCATGACCTAAGCAAAAGTCGGACGCTTAACCGACTAAGCAACCCAGGCGCCCCCAGTCTACTTAGGAAAGGACCATTTTTTGCCCATTTTTGGTCTTCAGCCTGGCGAAGCATCTGACTCGCCGGAAGTAAATGCCTGTACCCCAAAGAGCAGTGCTGGCTCTGAGGAGAGAGCTGCGCCTGGAATACTGGGGTGGCCGTGTGCCCCTGAGCACCTCCCCTTCAACAAAATGAGAAAATTAACAACATCTGCCTCACAGGACGAGCCGAAAAGTGGGGTATAAATGTAAAGTGAGGAAAGTGCTATCTCTTTAAATTTTTCGTTAATTCTAAGATGCACATTTTCTCCTGTTTAAACGTCTCTAAAACTGAGGTCCATTTTTGCAAGGGACTAACCATGCATGGCCCCCTCAAATCCATATGTTGAACCCTAATACCCAAGGTGATGGTATGAGAACATGGGACCCTTGGAAGGTGCTTGGGCCGTGAGGGTTGAGCCTTCATGAATGAGATCAGTGCTCTTATAAAAGAGCCCCCACAAAGTCACCCCCCCCCCCACTTCTACCATGTGAGGTCCCAGCTCTAAGGTACTGTCTGTGAACCAGAAAGCAGGCCTGCACCAGACTCCAGATCTGCAGGCCCTTCCATCTCCGGCTTCTCAGCCTCTAAAACTGCGAGAAATAAATTTTTGTTGTTTGTAAGCCACCCAGCCGAGGGTATTTTGTTATAGCAGCCAAGCAGACTGAGACAGTCCTGCTTTCCATGCATAAATATGCACCATACCTTAATCGATGGTAGTTTTTTCCTTATGTTCAACGTACCATATTTTAGAGCTGCAAAAGATAATGGCGACTCTTACACACAAAGGTGGCTCAGAGTCAACAAAATGTGATACTGTTAATATCCGCGCAGTACTCTGCCTCTCACAAATGCCCCCAAACCGGCCTCAGAATCCACCATTCTGTTTGTCAACCTCAGGAGGGTCCCTCCACATCTTTCACAGCATTCTGGATGCCTTTAATTACTCCCTATCTATCTCACATTTTCTTTTCTTTAAGACGGTCCTGGTTTCTTTTCCTTTTCTTTTCTTTTTCTTTTGAGAGAGAGAGAGGGAGAGGGGCATGAGCAGGGGAGAGGGGCAGAGGGAGAGAGGGAGAGAATCCCAAGCAATCTCCATGCTTGGCATGGGGCCCAATGTGAGGTTCAAGCCCACAACTCTGGGATCATGATCTGAGCTGAAATCAAGAGTTGTACACTCAACTGACTGAGCCACCCAGGCACCATCTTATATTTTATTTGTATCCAAATGCTTTGGGAAATTATTTGTATTTTCATTTCCACGTATTATACTAGTTGCAGTATTTAGCATAGCACTTAATGTGACTTGTCTTTATTTTCCATTACCATCTCACCACCAGCAGCAAGCTTTAAGTAATGGGAAGAACTCTGTAATGTTTTGGAAAGAATAATTTTAGTTCTAGTCCCCTTTTGTCACTAATTAGCTACATGTCTAATCTCTGTCATCTGCTAAATGGGGGTGCCAATATTTTCCTCACAGTTATGCAAGGTTGCATGAGATCACATATGTGGATGTCCTTTAAAATTACTGCACTCCGGAATCTGATGAACAGAAAGACCTCTGTTCCCCTCTGTAATTTTACCAATCTTGGACAGCTTCCAAAGACAACATTTCAGAAGAAAGGATGACTTTTAAGGTGCATTTGATGACTTCCTATATTCACCCACATGATCCCTGGGATAATTCCCGCTCTCCAAACATCGACAAGACACAGAAAACAAAGTGACAGATTGTTACATTTGACTGCACCCAGTCTGCAAGAAGTATGTGGACTCGAATGCTCTAAATGTCAGGGTCCCCAACTTTGCCTCATCCTGAAGGAACTGTTTCCTTTGCTTGGGCCTGTTCTGGGAGCCTTATCTTGATGTTTGCAAGATAGTGCAAGCTTTAACTTGAGACTGAATTTTTTTTTCAATGTTACTTACCAGAGACAAGCTCTCTTTTATATTTGACATTAAAGTAGTAATCATTGACTTGTGGTTTTCTTCGTCTTCTTCTTTTTAATATTATGCCTGCCTCTACTTTGCACACTATTAAAACCAAGTTTATCTTTTACTTGGTTGTAGGCTCTAATTATGAAGTGGGAGCGGCAGGGGACATTAGGACACTAGTAGATATTAGTGTGTACTTTGTGCTCAGATTACAAACATCCCCTCATTTCTGTAGACATCGCACAGTAATCTGAAAAGTTGTAGCATTCTGTTTGAGATGAGAACACTGAGGTGATCGATCTGAAATCACAGAATCAGAACTGGCCCTAAACCTCCTGAGCACAGACCCCCGAACTTCCTGGCTTTGGTTTCTGGTTTTGGTTTTGTCTAGGTATAAGGAAAATGGCAGTGGCGAAAAAAAGGTATTCGAGCAGACATTTGACATTATGTTTAATTCTTCTAAACCCGAGGTGATCTTCCACTGTCTGTGTCACTTCATTTCATGTTTTATTCCTGAAAATGAACTTAGTGGATCATTTTCTTTTATTTTTTTTCTGGAACAATTCCAGATTCTTATGGCATTACAGAATAAGTCTCCAGCTAAAGGCATTCCATAATGAGACAGCCTTAGGGAAGAGGCAGGGGATAACTTACATGAATGAGGTAGTACAAAGCTGCTAATAAAACCTACAACACAGGTAAAAGGCAGAGGGTGTAATTTGCTGACAAAGTTATTTAGTACCAACCACCAAGAACTGAAAATATAAAGGATTTTAAAAGTGTGTATTATTTGCTTAAATTGCAAAACTGAGACTTATCCAAAGAGTGAAACAAAAATGAATTTCCAACCTTGAGATTTATTTGTATAAATAATGAAAAAAAAGAAAAGAAAAAGAAAGAAAGAATTTCTTTTTGACTTTAGGGTTCCTTAGAGTTCATAAAATATAGTTCTTATTACGTATGAGATGTTTTTCACTTCACAACTTTTTGTTTTGTATTATCTTACTACTGTTAAAATGAAGGATTTTTAAAACTTTTGTTTACTTGTTTCTCTAAAGAGTAAAGAAAAGTCCTCTATAAAAAGTCTTTGTATGAGAAAGGAAAAAAATAGACTCTGAAATTCATTAGAAATCGTGGGTTCACAGATATAGAAAGCTTTATATTCTTGGTTATATTCCTTTACATTCCTGGTTTGTCACCAAAACCATACTGGTTTAAATGATTTAAGAATATAAAATAAAATGAAACTTCCATGATAATTTTTGCTTAACAAAAAGAGTGGGGTGAAGAAAATGCAATAAATTTGGAGAGAAAGGGGGAAGGAAATGGATGGGATGTTAGACAAGCGCTTTATTAAAGCAGGAGTTATTGCTAGAATCTCATCAATCAGGGTTCCTTTGGGGGAAATCGGCTTTAACAGAAAGCAGAGCAGTTTATTTTGCAATCCTTTCTTTAACATTCATCAATTGCCTCTTGAGTGAAGCAAAGTGGTATTTCCTTGGGGGCAGGAAAGTCTCCTCTAAAATATAGCAAAAAGAAAGGATGCCGCTTTGGTTTTATCTCCTAGTTTCTAAGGGGTCTCTGTGGTCCTCGGGGACTGGTTTCGCGCGGTTGGGGGGGGGTGCACTACAATCTGAGTTGTCCTGGGAGAAGTCAGGGTGACCCGCTCACACTGTGCCGCTGAGACCCGTTTGCGCGCACCAAGCGCTATTCGTCTCCGGGCTTGTTAGCGAAATTGCCCACGCATGAACGTGACCCCAGGTGTTTAGGACTCAGAGTCCGGAGGCAGGAAACGTGGCCGCCCGGGCCGAGCCGCAGGCGGATCCGACGCTCCCCGGGGTGCCGGGATCCCCGAGCACCTGCCGTTCCGCTCCCTCCCCGGGGCGCTCCCGCGGGCGCGGGACGGGGGCGGCGCGCGGGCTCGCGGCGGGCAGGGCGGCGGTGGCCGGGCGCCCTCCCCACCTGGGACGGGGCAGCCGCAGCAGCCGCCCGCGCCCGGCCGGGCCCGGCGCGCCGCCAGGGCTGGGGAGGGGCGGCGCCGAGGGCGGGGGCCCGGCGCGGGGCAGGGCAGGGCCGCGCCGGGCTGCGCGTCGCGGGGCCGCTGGGGCTGCTCCGGGCCGCTGCTCTCCGAGGAGCCGACCGCCGGCTCCGAGAGTCCGCGGCGTTGGCAGGCGTCGCCGGAGCGCCGGCCATGAGGACCCTGTGGATGGCGCTGTGCGCGCTGGCGCGGCTGTGGCCGGGGACCCTGGCAGGCTGCGCCGAGGCGGGGCGCTGCTGCCCGGGCCGGGATGCCGCCTGCTTCGTGCGCGGCTGGAGGTTGGACAGGGTTTACGGGACGTGCTTCTGCGACCAAGCCTGCCGTCTCACGGGGGACTGCTGCTTCGACTACGCCAGGGCGTGCCCAGGTGGGTGGCGGGGCCGGGGGGCGGGGGGGGGGGCGCGCCGGCCCTTCGCCAGCAGCCGAGGGGCGCGGGGTCCCACGGCAAGGACCGCAGCCCCAGAGCAGAGATCCCCCAGCCATGTCCATCCTGGCGTGTCCAGACCGTCCAGCCTGGCCTGCCCCTTACCCCCGCCCCCCACCTCCCCGCAGGTGCATCTAGCCCCCTCCATCCTAGGGTCCTCCAGCCCCTTCCATTCAGGTACACCTGCGTCCAGGGCTCTCGCGGGCCTCCCGGTGTGGCCGGACCACTCCAAAGCACCTCTCCCCACCGGAACCTGGATGGAAGGGGCTGGAGCCGTCTGTTCTCCGGGAAGCTTGTGGGGCTCAGGAGCCCCGGCCTGGCGGGGCCACCTCCTACCTGGACAGATGGCGTGCCAGGTTCCGGGGGCACGTCCCGGGCCAGGCTCCACCACTTTCACCCTGTTAACCCTCAGGGATCCGAGGCGACAAGTGAGAAGTGAGAAGGGAAGGGATGAGTAATTCTCCCACTTGGAGCCAAGGGCTTGCTCTGGTAGAGAACTTGTGCAGAGGAAGTTCTTGGAGGGGCCCACAGTTGTCCTCACTTCTGGACTCCAGCTCGTAGCACAGCCCCTTTCTTGTAAGAGGGGTTTGATCTGCTCTTTGCATTCAATTTTCTCTAGTTAGCATGATAAAGGTTTTCCTCTGGGGGGGGGTGTCCTATTGTATTTTAATCCTGCTGCTTTTCCTGGAGGGTCAGTCTTTTTCATCTTTAAATTTTCCACAGTAGCACAGTCCCTGGTAAGGGCTCAATAGATGTTGCTTTAATTCGGTTAAAAGATGAAGAAATGGTGAGTATGGTTCTAAAGAACAAGGTTTACCCAAGAGAAGCCAGCTCTAGAAAGAGAAGTGACCTTGCTTCCTGTGAATCTCATCACCCAAAATGCCTCCTGTACGTTAGGGTTTGACCCCAAGGATTCCCACGTTGTGACATCCTCGGTATCGTCCTGGGAGAGTAACGTGCGGGTCTGCGTCATTGTTCGGGGAACCGGATGCCGGGTAGGGAGGAGCACACTGTTGCCTCTGCGATGCTGGAGGAAGCCACCAGCCCGTGACGAGATATCACCCAGACCCGGGCCTGAAAGAGCACGATTGAAAAACATTAAGATTTTCCTGACCCTGCTTGAAAGCTAATGATTTACTTGTGAATATTGATTCTCTTTTTGATAAGCTTCTTGCCTTTTCGGCTCCAAGGCCACGGTGTTCTGCTACTGAAGTAAGGTGGAGAGTCAGTTATTTAGGAAATGCAGTGCCCAGGGTCCCCAGCCCCTCCCCCGCCCTGGCAGAGCTTCCTACTTAAACTCCCATTTGCCTCGGTTTCCTAGATTCCTCAAGCAAAGCCTCTTTCATGATGGCAGAATCACTTTCTCACAAGTGATTCACTTAGATTTTGAATACAGAATTCCTGAAGACCAGATAACGTGGCCCAGTCTGTGCTAAGCACAGGGATACACAGATGAAGACACAGTCTCTGCTCCCTACAAGTTCACAGTCAAGCAGGGAAATACACCTGCGAACCACCTGTAACATGCTGAGTGCCAAAATAAGGGATCCAGGAGGCTCCAAAGAAAAAACTCAGAAGACCCAGGAATTCAAGGAAGACCTCCCAGAGGAAGTAATGTACCAGCATGGTTCTGGCGAATGAGCAAGAAGTCTCTAGAAAGGGAAGGAGAATTCTAGCAGGAAAGCATCACATGGTCATTCCGCAGTTACCTGTGGGTGTCTGCTTTTTGTGCCGGGAACTAGGCGAGGCCCTGGGGCGGCCCTGGTGAGCAGGACACTGTGAACACAGCTAGGTATGGAGAGATTCAGGCACAGAAGAGGCGTGGGGACCAGAGTCCTGAGAAGAATTTTCCAGCGAGGCCTAAGAGTGCTATGAGGCGTTGTCTGTATGTGGCCAAAATGAATCCCTTACTTTCAGCCCAGAAGGTAGAAATATTACAACCAAGAGTCTGTGATTTGGGAGTGGGGCTATATTGGGTAAGTAGGAGCAGAGGAGAGAGAACTTACCATCTCGGGAAGGGCTCAGACACAAATCACAGCAGCTCCGTGCTCGGGCAAGAGCTGTGAGCAGTGGGCATGGGAACCGAAAGCAGAGAAGGAACGGAGCCCAAAAGAATTTTGAAAGGAGCATATTCAGCCTTATGCCCTTCCCCAGGGAAGTTAGCAGAGGACCTCGCAGGCCTGAGCAGAAGCAGACGCAGGACCTAAAAGGCTCCTAGTTGGTAAATTCTCTGCGCTGAAGTTTCTTGGGAGAAGAGGAAGAAAATAGAGACAGTTGGAAGTGGGCCAGTTGGAAGACTGAGCCTGCTCTCTCTGCAGAGCAGAGGGTGAGAGGGGGCACCGCAGAGCCCAGATGCTCAGTCGCCTTAGCCCCGGACCCGCGTCCTAACTGTGCTGGCTCTCGGGGCCTGGGGGAGCTGCTTACAGGTGCGCGAGCTGGGGCCTCACAGGGCTCTCCCATCACTACGTGGACATGAATGGGCAGCACAGTGACATCCAAACCCACGGCTGCCGGATTTCGGGCTGCCAGCTGCCACATCTGTTGTGCATGGCTGTTCCTTACTCCTAAATACGTCAGGGTGTGGCAGCTCAGGGCCCCCCAGTCACTCCACGTGCATAGAACCATTGCGTCCCTTAGAATCTCTTCTCCTCCCCCCATGCGATGTCACCTGCTGATGCTGTCTGAAACCTCTTTGACTGAAATTACATGATATGTGAACCAAAAATGGAGACGTGTTCGTAGAACTGAGAATGCCTTACTTCTCTTCCTTCTGATTTTTTTTTCTTCTTTGTAAACACTTTTATTTTTGGTGTGGCTAAGAGATGAAATCCTGGCATTTCTCTTTCTAAATAGGAAGGTTTTTTTTTCAGTTAGTAAAAATAAGTTATTGGGTTTATGGATTTACTGAACTGCCAGAAATATCTGTTCTGAAACAAATTATCTCAGAAAAATCTCGTTGTGATGACAGCATAGGTTTCCACTCCAATTCTATATCTCCGTTATCCCCCCGCCCCCCAAAAAAGAATAGAAAAATTGGCTGTGACTGATCAGGGGTGAGGAGAGGTAAGAGGGGACAGATCCCAGTGACCCTGCCCTGTAAGAACTTCTCACATATCAGGCTCAGATCTAGATCTCACATATCTAGACCCTGTGGTCCTAGAGTCTGCATTCCAAGATCAAGGAAACAGTAGGCTGCACTCGATTTTTGAGGAGCAAATTCAGGAAAGAGTCATTATTAACCCGAGTAGAGCAAGACAAAAATTGAGTAGCCTGCGTGAGCCAGTCTCTTCTCCTGGACTTATGGGGAATCTAGGAAACTAACTGGCCCATATCTGCTGACCTCATAACTGGAAGAAGGGTCAATGCCCTTGAAAATATGGGCTCCACAACTTACCCAAGGGAACGATGTCCCAGTCTACGGAAATTTAGAAAGTCGAAGCTTTACTGGAACTGTAGCGGCCCAAGAGACAGCGTGTGGCTTCCCCTGCCTTTGTCTCTGCAGGAAAAATGAGCAGAGCCTGGCCCCGGCATTCAACATGACTTGACTTTGCAGGCTTGGGCTGCAGCCCTGGGTGTTCAGGGGAGGAGGGTAAAGTTGTCCGCCCTTCTTCAGCCTTTACGCTGTGCCAGGCACCTCACAGCTCTGCTCTTACTCAGCTCCCACAGCCCACCGCCATGGTAAGCAGAGCCCTGGGAGGTTGGGCAGTTTATCCTAAGGCACATGGCCAGTAAGTGATGGAGTGAGATCTGAACCCAGGAACTCCGAGTCCGGAGCCCACACGTTTAAAAATTATGTCTGGACCCTCAGAGAAATGAGGCTTTATGAGAAGCTGTGTACTTTGCAGGGTAGGCCCCGGGTAAATACTAGTGGAGTGAGTGAGCCTTCTCTCTCCTTCGACTCCTACTCCTCAAGGGCAAACAGTGGGTTCTGCGCCTCTTTACAGTCCCCTGACGTCCATCGTGGTTGTCAGAACTCGAGCCGTCATGCCGCTGAGGGGCTGTTATCTATCCCAGCCACCTGGCCTGTCAGAAATAACATCTTCCTTCCCCGACTGCAAAATATGCTTGTTGCAGAAAATTTGGAAAATACTGAAACACAAAAGAAGAAAACAACTCACCTGGAAACTTCCTACCCAGTAAAAGCATAATTATCTTTCTGATCTGTATGCCCTTTCTTTTCCTGGGTTTATAGGCTGTATAACATTCTGTTTTTCTTTTTAAAAAGAATTTTTAAGTTTATTTATTTTGAGAGACAGAATAGAGGAGGGGCAGAAAGAGAGGGAGAGAGAGAATCCCATGCAGGCTCCGTGCTGTCAGTGGGGAGCCTGATGTGGGGCTCAAACTCACAAAGCGTGAGGTCATGACCTGAGCTGAAACCAAGAGTTGGATGCTGAACTGACTGAGCCACCCAGGTGCCCCTAAAATTCTGTTTTTCTAATGAGGCAGTCCTTTTTATTGTCTCGCTAGCATTTCAGGAATTTGTCCAGTTAATGTCTCAGAAGAAAGAAAAGACCCACTGGCGGCCAGGTAACATGGTTTCTGTGAGATGAAAAAAAAAACAAACTTGTATCATTTTGTTGGAGCTTTCTGGTGGGGGGTAAAGAGCAATGTGGTCTCATTCGAACTTCACGGAAGGTTTGACAAGATTTCTCAGAAAAAGGTATACATAGGAGAAAGAAAAAGGCCTATGACATTCAAAATTATGTCACTATGAGATATGTGTGTGTGTGTGTGTGTGTTAAAGGGACTGCTGTATTTTTCTCCCACACAACGTCAGGAAACAAATGCTATGCGTTAATGGTACTGCTGTGGGTACGAAAGAATATTTCGGGGGCGCCTGGGTGGCTCAGTTGTTTAAGCGTCCAACTTCAGCTCAGGTCCAGATCTCGCAGTCTGTGGGTTCGAGCCCTGTGCGGGGCCCTGTGCTGACAGCTCAGAGCCTGGAGCCTGCTTCCTTTCTGTGTCTCCCTCTGTCTCTGCTCCTTCCCCTCTCACTCCCTGTCTCCCTGTCTCTCAGAAATACATAAACATTAAAAAATAAATAAAAAAGAGTATTTCCTAGGAATGGCTAGGAGTATTTGAACTTAACAACATGAGAGAGAAAGCACTTGTTCGTGGGTGGCCTTAAACAAAGAGCCAAGAAGGCAGGGCCAGATCTGGGATTAACCAATGAGACATGTGTGAAAATAAGAGCAAGGTTTTATATTGAAAAGACACAATCCAAATATATTCCTGAAGTGAAGGACTCTGGCTGTCAGCTCAGTGCTTGTGTGTGTCTGTGTGTGTGTGTGTGTGTGTGTGTGTGTCTGTGTGTGTGTAGCATCAACAAGAGAAACATTAGAAAAATGTTTTTCTCGTGACCTCTTGGTGCCTAAGACAGCATAGCGTGCCTGGTTCTGGTTGCCGCCCACATGGAGGCGGTGAATGGACCTGGTGAAGGCCCAGTGATCATTCTGAGAGGACAGAGTGTAGGAAGATGGGTCTGGGCGCTGGACTCATCAACCTGGAAAGTCGATGCTAGAGGGAAGGGGACCCACTGGAATGTTAAGTCCATGCGCCACGCGGATAAGATAAACGTAGATTTTTTTTTCGCCATATTCTGAAATTCTTGAGTGAGGGAAATTTGGATCAAATTAAAGGAAATTCCACTCCATGCCACTGATAATAAAATGAAAGCAGCTTGTTATTCTCAAGATGTGGTACTGGCAGGAGATATAACCGGATGTGAAAGGATCTGAAGGACTAGTGGCTGCCAGCAGAGGCTGAGAGCTATGTGACCTGAAGGCACAGAAAACCATGCTCCTTCCAGCGACCCCCTTTGGGGGCACCTTTGTCAGCAGAGCCTAGACAACTCGCCCAGGTTGAGAATTCCCATACTTTGGGTGATGGCAGTTTCTGAATTTGCTCCTGTGCTTTCACCAGCTTCCCTTCCCACTCTGGAGCCCGAGTCAGTGCTTTGGCTTCTAACTAATGACATATGCAAACCAGAATCTGATTCAATGTAGAAAATTATTTAGGAAGAAGGAGGAATGAATCCAATGCTATTCCATCCATCCGTACATCCATCCATCCATCTATCCATCCATCCATCCATCCATCCAACAGATATTTGTTGGCCAACTACCAAGCATGAGTCATGAAAGGACTCATTAATGGCAATAAATACAATAAATAAATATGTACACTATGTAATTATGGATTATGGAAATGTTATAAAGCAAGGAACCCTGAGCTCTGAGAGGAAGTGTTGTGTGGTGTGGCAAGTGGGAGGCTGGGGGTGGTACCGGGAGAGTACTTAGATAAGCCGGCCAGAGAAGGGCTCCCCGAAAAAGAAATAATTCATCTGGGGCCACCTGGGTGGCTCAGTCGGTTAAATGTCTGACTTTAGCTCGGGTCATGATCTTGCGGTTCGTGAGTTCGAGCCCTGTGTCCGGCTCTGTGCTGATGGCTCAGAGCCTAGAGCCTGCTTTGGATTCCGTGTCTCCCCCTCTTTTATGCCCCTCCCCCATTTGTGCACTTGCTTTCTCTCTCTGTCTCTCTTTCAAAAATAAACACACACACACACACACACACACACACACACACACACACACACACAGAATTCATCTGGGACCTAAGGGATGAACCGACCCAGCCATGCCTAGTTTGGGAAGAACAATCCCAGCAGAGAGAACACACATAGCAAGCTTCCAGTGTGTGACAGAGTTTGGTGTAGGGAGGCCAGCATGGCTGAAGCTTGGAGCAGAGGTGGGGGGGGGGGCGGGTGACAGGCTGGGTCGCACAGCACCTTGTAGCACAGCAAAGAGTTTGATTTTATTCCAAATTCAATAGCAAACCATTAAGAGAGTTTAAAAAGCCATTTATTATTATTATTATTATTATTCTATTTTTAAAGATTAGTGGTATATTTGGTAAGGTAATTGTACTTGGGAGTGACTGGATATCCCTGTTAGGACATGTGAAATGTGCTCAACTCTTTTTTTGTGTGCAGATTCCTTACTGAAATATATAACGTATTTCACTGCTCTTGGTCATTCTCCCTGGGGCTGTGGTAGGGACATCTGATAACCAGAAAGCTCTCGAGGAAGGGGGATTAGCCGGTCCCTCAGGGAGGATTTGATAATCCTTGAGTCTGGACCTATCCATTATTTCCCTTGGTAAGGAGCTAGACGCCGGGGGTGCCCACTGGGCCTAAAGCAAGGAGTCTATGTGTCTGTTCTCTTCTGTATCTACTCCTTCTCTGTCTCTGCTCCCTGGGACCATGGCCCAAATGAATGGCCTGCATTCACATCCATGTCTCAGAGTCCGCTTCAGGCTGACTCCACCGGGATATGAAGTTGAGTTGAAACAAAGGAAAAAAGAAGACGGCTTGCCCGGCACTCTGGCATCCTTTAAACCTAAGCTTTGTCTTCTTGTAAAGGGGGTGGGATGCTGTCATTAAATTCTAACCATTAGGACCTTGGGAAGCTGTGACAAGCCTAGAGTCGGAGCTGATCACGTTGCTCGCCAGGTCCGCTGGCCTTCAGTAACAGCTAGTGAAATGTGAGGATTAAGAAAGTCAGATTTTAAGAAAGAATATCTTGATATGCCAGCTACTGATGTGAATCCTAATGGAAGAGTTCGAAGGAAATGTGTGTCCTGCAGCTGTGATATATGACTTGGGGTGATAAATCTGTCAGAAGTTCCCTTACTTCCCCTAACCTCCATGACCCAAGGGCCCTCGTGATCTATGATGAATTGCAATCCAAACAATCAGAAGTACAAATTGCGGACGCCTGGGTGGCTCCGTCAGTTGAGCATCCAACTTTGGCTCAGGTCATGATCTCAAGGTTCCTAAGTTCAAGCCCCGTGTTGGGCTCTGTGCTGACAGTTCGGGACCTGGAGCCTGCTTTGGATTCTGTGTCTCCCTCTCTCTCTGCCCCTCCCCTCCCTGCTCGTGCTCTGTCTGTCTCTCTGTCTCTCTGTCAGAAATATATAAACATTAAAAAAAATTTTTTTAAGCTAACAAATTATTCATGAATATAATCTTTTGTGCAGAATAGGAATAAATACCTCAGATTCCTCTTCCAACTCAAAATATTTTGCCGAACACCTTTTTGGGTCGCGAACTTTTGCTAGGTGAATTTTTTTCATTTTGTCTCACAATGAAGCCATCAAGATGATGTTCAAGACCCAGAACTTTCTGGGGCACCTGGGTGGCTCAGTCAGTTGAGCGTCCGACTTCAGCTCAGGTCATGATCTCACGGTTTGTGGGTTCGAGCCCCGCGTCGGGCTCTGTGCTGACAGCTAGCTCAGAGCCTGGAGCCTGCTTCAGATTCTGTATCTCCCTCTCTCTCTGACCCTCCCCTGCGCACACTGTGTCTCTCTCTCTGTCTCTCAGAAATAAATTAAAAAAAAAAAAAAAAGGACCCAGAACTTTCTGATTTTCTTTATGAGGCTGTTAAAGTCATGGATCGGAGACAAGAGACATAGTGTTTTCCAAGGTCAAACCTGAGCCGACAGGAACAGCAACTGATTCAGTGATTCTGTGACCTGCGTCAAACTAAACATTCCACACGAGGCACAAATGTTACAAGACGTTGGGAAAGTAAATTCAGTCAGAAAACTGTCCCCAGTAGCATCTTTTATCATAGGGATAGCGTGTATTCAAACCAAGGCCTCCATATCACTAAATTCTGAGCTAATGCCATGGCAAATTTTTATTTTATAGTGATGTCCAATGTTAATCTTTGAAACAAGTCTTTTGTTTTGCTTTTTAAAGTGAATTATTAGGGGCACCTGAGTCGGTTAAGCATCCAACTCTTGATTTCAGCTCCGGGTCAAGATCTTACGGTTTGTGGGCTCGAGCCCCATGTTGGGCTCTGCACTGACAGCATGGAACCTGCTTAGGATTGTTTCTCCCTCTCTCTCTGCCCCTCCTTGCTCTCTCCTTCAAAATAAATAAACTTTAAAAATAATTTTAAAAAACCAGATAAAGTGCATTATTAAGTGTTCAAGGCCAACACATCAGGGCAAGACTAACTAGACTCAGGGATGAAGAGATTTGGGGGACAGAGAAAGTTCTTGGAAGAATTAAGGACAGAAAGAGTCCTTCTCAGTCAGCTCGTAGCCCGGCAGTCTCTTTTAATCCCTCCGGCTCTATGGCCCAATTAAATCATGGGATCATGAAAATAAAAGGGGCGGGATCCACCAGAAATGACGGGAGCGGGAAGTGGACTGTTAACTGATATTCCGAAGGACATGCGTGTAGCAGGTATTGGGAACCCGTCTCACGTGCCTCATTCTTGCTTCCTTAGGTACTTGGCATGCGGTGCCTATGAATTTTTAGATGCTTAACAAATGCATGTTTTACAACAGTCTGGAGTTTTTGAATTACTGACCGATGTTTATGTTGTATGTGACCCTTTTCGTGTCCGAGTTAGCTATGTGCTGCCAGATGATCGGTCTTCCAAAATCCTTGAACCCTCAACTAGAGAGTGCTGAAGGGGCCAAATGAGTTTTCAAGTACGAGCTGTCAGAAGTCCAAATCGAGAGTTCAGAGAGGTTAGAGTGCTTTCTCGGTGAAGACGCCGTAAGCTCGGAAGTATGAACACAGTAGGGAAAGTGGGTCACATTTTGTGAGAAAGAGTTTTCATCTCTAGTTCATAGGTACATCTTTTGTTTTCTTATTCTTCCCTTAGATGCAATTTCAAGTCCTGAAATAATTCCACCTAAAAACTCATTATAGTCCTTTTAAAAGTTTCATTAGGACTTTACGTGGGAAAGTTAAATGTACAACCACGTTGATTTTCCAGTGGTGGCCAGAGCATTGTCACCACAGCCAAATTCTTGCCCCGACTCTGCTTCTTCACACGTGACCATGAGTACTAGTTACCCCTGAGGGTTCTGGTTGCTCTCCGGTAAACTCCAACTCTCATAGTTTAGGGGTCTAAGGCATCAAGGATGTTACTGGAGCACCTAAGAGAAGCGTCAAGTATAGACGTCCCTTGGTGTGGCCCTAAACCATGTCTTACCGAGTCACATTTGGGGACAAGAATTGACTTGAGAGTTTTATTTGTTTTTTCCTCTTTACGTTTTCTACAATGAGCATGTATTGCTGTTGCAATAAAAATGTTCTGGGCAGGGGAGGATGAAATTAAAATCTAGGAAAAACAGAAGTAAAGATCTTATCTAAGCCGGAGGAGTATGAGGAAGTCCCCGGAGGCGCCGCTCTCTAACTGGGGTGTGTCCCTGGCTCAGACTCACCATCAGGATCCCGGAGAAGCTGCCTGTCCGCCACCCCACCGAGAGGTGCCGGTTATCAGCTCACCATCGGGGTGGTGGGTGGAGTCGGTGTCAACTGAGCCCCGCTGTGACTGATCCTCCCAGATCGGGGCGCAGTCAAAGCGCGGGCTGCGTGGGCCAAACACGGCCGGTGACGTGGGCGGGAGCAGGTGGAGGCTGCCGGTGCCCCCAGGTGAGCGTGCCATGCCACCGTGCTGTTTTGCAGCTCGCCCTTGCATCGTGGGGCAGTGGAGCCCCTGGAGCGGCTGCGCGGACCGGTGCAGGCCGGCGGGCCGCGTGCGGAGGCGCCCGGTGCAGCAGGAGCCCAGCAACGGCGGCGCGCCCTGCCCGCCCCTGGAAGAGAGAGCCGGCTGCCTGGACTACTCGACGCCCCAGGGCCAGGACTGCGGGCGCTCCTTCGGTACTGAGGGCTTCGCGGTGGTGGCTGCCTTTGTTGTCTCTGATGACGTCCCGTAAGAGGGCAGGTGCCGAGCGGGGCGAGTTCCGCGCGCTGCGGGCGGTGGGCTGGGCCAGGCCGCCCCCGGAGCAGACAGGAAGCTCGGGAAATGTTGATAAAGGAGTGAGTGTCAGCTGCGTCGGTGCCGCCCTGCTCCACCCCCGCCCGGTGTTGTCATAACCCAGTGGTGGCCCCTTCTCCTCCGGGCGCGCTCAGGGCACGGGACATGTGCCCTGTGGTTTTTACGCAAACTGGAGCTGGAGACAAAGGACTTTAGGGAGGGTGACAGCGTTTCACCCTGGAGCAAGTGCCCATAAGGGTAACTTAACTATCCATCTTGCACTTAAAATTCTTGTTCGGTCAGGTACGCTCATCACATGCATGTGAACGTAGTAGAAAAGAGATTGATTCCTGAACAATGTGACATTACCCCCCGTAAATCCCTGGTTCCCCCCTCAAGCTGACTGAATTGGGGCTGATGTGATCAGATTTGTGATTTGAAAAGGTCATGCTGGTCGTGGTGTGGCCCATGGAGGGGCCAGAAGTCAGCTCATGAATGAATTGGGAGCCATGGAAAGCAGACAAAGAAATAAGGGAAAGGGCTAACATCCCGTGTTGATCCGAATTGAGTCTGATAGAGGAAAACACTGCCTTCTCAAGATAACAAAGATCGTATGTTTTTAGAGGAAGCTGGATATTTTTATGCCAACCTGACCGTCATGAAGCCATTTTGCTCCCTTTTTTTCATTCTGTGCACAAATATTTATTTATTTTAATTTTAAAAGCAAGACATTTATTTTATAAATCATATCACAGGAGCGCCTGGGTGGCTTAGTCGGTTAGGCATCCGACTTTCGCTTAGGTCATGATCTCGCGGTTGGTGGGTTTGAGCCCCGCGTCGGGCTCTGTGCTGACTGCCAGCTCAGAGCCTGGAGCCTGCTTCAGAGTCTGTGTCTCCCTCTCTCTGTGACCCTCCCCTGCTCACGCTGTCTCTCTCTCTCTCCTAGAAATAAATAAAACATTAAAAAAATCATATCATAAATCACAGCTGTAGCCTATACCAACACTATCATAAGTGCAGCACATTAAGATTTTAGGCATTGTTATTCCATCCTGAACCATATTCTCATGTTTTACAAACCAAATAACAGAAGTCTTGTACTAGTAAAACATTTCAGCTTTTTATGACACATTTTAGGAATATTAAGATGCCATGAAAACAGAGCCCTTCTAGATTGTAGTCTAATTGTGCACAAATATTTATTAAGAGTCTACATGATACCAGCGACTGGGCTTGGTGCCAGGGTTACACAGGTGACATATGTTGACGTGGAGCATGTTGTCATGTGGATCACCGTCTGGTGGGAGCGGAAGATGATAAGCAGATGATCTTAGGAAAGTAATTCCAGAAAATTAGGGCTGCAGTTTGGTGCAGCTGGTACTGAACAAGGGAGAGACGTTCGGAACAAGCGTGTGTATAATAGACTGATTTCCCCTGATCTTGAGGGAAGAGGGGAAGGGAAGGGACTTTCCTAAGGATGGGGAGGTAAGGCTGAGAAGTGTAGAGCTTTCTGGGCAGAGACTGGCATGGGGAGCCAGGTAGTCGGGTGTAGGGAGTTCAAGGGATTTGGGGGCCGATCTAGGAAAAACAGGTCCACGAGAGGTGGGAATACGCAATAAGCTTAATGGGGCGGTGCTCGGACAGTGTAGCGTGAGAAGGGGAAGTCCAGAGGCTCTGGTGTGGGGACCACCACGCAGAAGGGGAGAAGAGGAGTCGGCCAGGGCGACGTGTCTACGTGATGTCAGCTCCAGCATGGTCTGGACTGTATGGGGCAGAGTTTCAGAGAGCAAGGGTGGCAGC
>NW_024080771.1:2332320-2524317 GCF_003009895.1 Hyaena hyaena | reverse complement strand
TAATGATTAAAAGAAAATTGGGGTTGCTTGGGGGTGGGGATGGGTAGTAGAGGAGATTGGATTACAAAGAAGAGGGAGGAACTTTTGGGGATGATGTATTCATATGTTGTGGGGGGTATTAATACATCAATATTCCTCAGCTAGTACACTTTACATATGTGATGTTCATTGTATATTAATTATTCCAAATAAAAATATTTTTTTATACCTCATAAAAATATTTTTTAAAGGTTCTTTTGTTGCTATTTATACTTTCTAATTCCTGGAAAGTCTGAAAAACAAAGTATTACATTTGTACTCCCCACTCCCAATTTTTACTAAAACAATGACAATAATAAAAATTCACACTAGAACAAAACAAACAAGAAAGCAAACAACTCACCCTATTTTAAAATGGAAATTTAAAAATTTAAAAAGCAAGAAAATAGAAATTTATCTTATAAATCATACCATAAATCACAAATGTAGCCTATACCAACATTATCATAAGTGCAACACATTAAGATTTTAGGCATTGTTATTCCATCCTGAACCATATTCTCATGTTTTACAAACCAAATAACAGAAGTCTTGTACTAGTAAAACATTTCAGCTTTTTATGACACATTTTAGGAATATTAAGATGCCATGAAAACAGAGCCCTTCTAGATTGTAGTCTAATTGTGCACAAATATTTATTAAGAGTCTACATGATACCAGCGACTGGGCTTGGTGCCAGGGTTACACAGGTGACATATGTTGACGTGGAGCATGTTGTCATGTGGATCACCGTCTGGTGGGAGCGGAAGATGATAAGCAGATGATCTTAGGAAAGTAATTCCAGAAAATTAGGGCTGCAGTTTGGTGCAGCTGGTACTGAACAAGGGAGAGACGTTCGGAACAAGCGTGTGTATAATAGACTGATTTCCCCTGATCTTGAGGGAAGAGGGGAAGGGAAGGGACTTTCCTAAGGATGGGGAGGTAAGGCTGAGAAGTGTAGAGCTTTCTGGGCAGAGACTGGCATGGGGAGCCAGGTAGTCGGGTGTAGGGAGTTCAAGGGATTTGGGGGCCGATCTAGGAAAAACAGGTCCACGAGAGGTGGGAATACGCAATAAGCTTAATGGGGCGGTGCTCGGACAGTGTAGCGTGAGAAGGGGAAGTCCAGAGGCTCTGGTGTGGGGACCACCACGCAGAAGGGGAGAAGAGGAGTCGGCCAGGGCGACGTGTCTACGTGATGTCAGCTCCAGCATGGTCTGGACTGTATGGGGCAGAGTTTCAGAGAGCAAGGGTGGCAGCAGCTTGGGTCTTGCATCTACAAGGTTTTAGTCCATCAATGGCCCACAGAAGCCAGGTGTGGTTTCACAGGGTGTGAAAGGCAGGCAGGGCCGAGCTAGCTGTCAGCACAGAGCCCGACGCGGGGCCCGAACCCACGAACTGTGGGCTCATGGCCTGAGCTGGAGTTCGACACTCAACCAACTGAGCCACCCAGGCGCCCCTGTTTGGCCTTTTTTAAAACAATTGGATGTACACAAATTTGAGGTTGCTGCCAGGAGGCTTTGGAGCTAGCAGGTCTCAGCCTGCTGTGAGGAAGTGAACAACCTAGGCACCCTCTTTGGCTCATTCGTATAACATGGGGGAAGCATAAGGCCCATCTGAGTTGCTGAAGGAAGGCCAGAGCCCGGGGAACGCAGAGTGAGGCTGGCATTGGGGGGAAGCATCTGTACTGACACCCCACTCAGTGCAGGGCCCCGGCGCTCCCTGTTTAGGATTTTGGTCATTATCTTAAGAGCCACTGCAGCATTTCCTGATGTGGTCAGATCTGTGATTTGAAGCTATGGTTCTGGGGTCGCCTGGGTGGCTCAGTCACATAAGCTTCAGACTGTTGGTTTCGGCTCGGGTCTTGATCTCATGGTTCGTGAGTTCGAGCCCCCCATCAGGCTCTGTGCTGACAGCTGACAGCACAGACCCTGCTTGGAATTCTCTGTCCCCGCCCTCTCCAGCCTTCCCCCTGCTCATGCTCTCTCTGTCTCTCGAAAATACATAAATAAACATTTAAAAAGAAAAGAAAAGAAAATATTGCTCTGGTAGAGGAGTGACTAGCAGAAGGGCTGGGGTGGAGACCTCTCTTGGATACAGCAGTGAGATTCAACTCCCAGGGAGATAGTTCAGTGTTCACAGACACGGTCATGGAACAGACCCACGCTCGGCTCATGAGCTCTGCAGAAGCACGATAGAAAACTATAGGAAACGCTCAGGGAGGGAGGCGCTGCAGGACATGATTAAGTTTTTGGATCAGTTGATTTTTAGGATCTTAAAACCTGTAGCGGATCTATCAGGCGAACAGCCACTTTGCTCATTTTCAGGGTTTGGCTGCTAGAAAGTATTTCTTGAGTACCTTTGTCTCTTTAGTGCTACACCAGGCTGCCACAGACCGCTTCGCAGCCCGGTATCTCTGGATCTCTTTATAATAGCGCAGTGCAGGTCACAGGAAAAGGGACTGGAAGGTCAGTGAAGGGGAGGCTAGGGAACATGGACCAAGGGCACCAGGGAGCACGGAGCCCACACCCTGCCCCCTGGGGGTCTCCTCTCTGCCTGGAGGTGGCTGCTTCTCTGTCCTCCTCCACATTACCCCTGTCACCCACCCCTCCCACCGAACTCCAGAAAGAGGCCTTTCTTTTTTTTATTTTAATGTTTTTTCTTATTTATTTCTAGGAGAGAGAGAGAGAGACAGCGTGAGCAGGGGAGAGTCAGAGAGAGAGGGAGTCACAGACTGAAACAGGCTTCAGGCTCTGAGCTGGCAGTCAGCACAGAGCCCGACGCGGGGCTCGAACCCACGAACCGCGAGATCATGACCTAAGCGAAAGTCGGACGCTTAACTGACTAAGCCACCCAGGCGCCCCTTTCTTTTTTTTTTTCTTTCTTTCTTTTTTTTTTAAACAGAAAGAGGCCTTTCTAAAGCAGCGGTCTTCATACGTGACTCCCCATAAAGTGTTAGTGACTTTGAGGTAACACCACCAGGAGAGATCTGTACTCTGGCCTCCTTTCCTAATAAGGTGGGTAAGATCCGGTTTGGGAAGAGAGGAGAAATCTCTAGCTGGGGCAGGGCCACTGGCATTTGCAGCCCTACTTTGGTCCTTGAGATGCACGTTCCTATTGTAATGTCTTAGAAATGATGACCGCTGTCACAAGCTGGTCAGGGGGGACAGGGTTGTTCAAATATTCCAGTCTGGTGGTTCCTAACGTGCGGTCCCCAGCCAGCAGCACCTGCCTCACCTGGGACCTTATTAGAACTGCAAGTTCCTCGGTGCCCCCCCCGCCCCCCAGACCTGCGAGATGAGACTCGCCGGAGCCGCGCCCAGCGCGCTGCCTGTGACAAGGCTTGCAGGGGGTCCTGCTGGTCACGGACGCTCCACAGCCACTGCTCTCGCCCAAGTACGGCTCTGTGGCTCTTCCCTCAGTCCCGACTCATATCTGGAGCAGTTAAATGACACTTTCCTGAGGGCAGAGGCTTCCCAATGCAAAACAGGGGGTAGGTCAGGAAAATGTGGGGTGAATCAGACAATTTTCTCTACAGAAGAACTTCTCGGAGGCTTTATTATGCTAATACCCATTTTCATTCTATAAGAGGGAGATAGGCTATGGGCTGCTTTCCCCCCTTTTTTGAATAAATGACCCCTTTCCCAGGGTGTCTGGGTGGCTCAGTCGGTTAAGCGGTTAAGTGTCCGACTCTTGATTTTGGCTCAGGTCACGATCTCACGGTTGGTGAGATCGAGTCGCACATCTGGCTCTGTGCTGACAGCATGGAGCCTGCTTGGGTTTCTCTCTGTCTCCCTCTCTCTGCCCCTCCCATGCTCACTCTCTAAAAAAATAAATAAACATTAAAAACAATTAAAGGACCTTTTTTCCAAGGGGATCTCAGTGAATCATTAGTGTTTGGTGGAATCCACCTTGGAAAATGATGGACCATGAAAGGGAAATGAGAGCAGTGACGTGAAAATCCCATTTGGTGGATTGCCCTAAACCCTGTGTCACTGTAATTCCTATGCATTCATGCCAGGTCCACAGAGCATCAACTACAGCCAGCACCGTGCTGGGTTCTGGAGATACAGACTCGAACAACAAACATATCACAGCTAACTATAACTCAGGGTGTTGAGCAGGGGCCACCATAGCAGAATGCACGGATCAGCGTGGAAGCACAGAGAAGGAGTGCCCACCTCCCCAGGGGGCCCTCAGTCCTGCGGCGCGGTCACCTGTCATGGCCCCCGCGGTCCACCAGGCACTATGCACAGAGCGTTTGATGCATGGAGTAGCAATCCCTCACATCTCCATGGCAGAGAGCTTTTAGACACGTTACTGAGCCAGTGTTCATAACAACCCTGAGGGAGAGCCTGCTCGTTTCCTGTGGCCACTGTAACAAACCACCCCAAACTTAGTGGCATGAGACAAAACAACTTTATTGTCTTAGGGTCCTTTGGGAGAGATGTTCAACCCAGGTCTCCCTGGGCTAATGTCAAGGTGGTGGCTGAGCTGTGTTCCTTTCTGGGGGCTCTGGGGGAGAATCCATTTCCTTGCGTTGTCCATCACCCTTTCCTCACGGCCCCTCTTCCATCTTCACAGCCACATGGCCTCTCTCCGTGCTTTCTTCTGTAGTGACCTCCTCCTCTTCCTCTCTGAAGGACCCTTGTGATCACACTCAGCCCACCTAGAAAATCCAGGATAATCTCCCCATTTTAAGGTCGACTGAGAAGCAACCTTCATTCCATCTGAAACCTTAATGCTTCTTGATGAAATAACGTACTATATTCACAGGCCCTGGAGATTAGGATGTGGACATCTTTAAAAGGCCGTTATTCTGCTTACCTTGGAAATAGAATAGCATCACTGTCCTTGAAACCAAGAGGACATTGGAGCTCTGGGAGGTGACAGCATTTGTGAAGGACTCAAGGCTCTAAATCCTGTGGGGTTTTCCTCTTTAAAAATTTTTTTAAGTTTATTTATTTACTTTGAAGGAAAGTTTTAAGTTTTATTTATTTAGAGCAGGGGAGGGGTAGAGAAAAAGGGAGAGAGAGTGAATCCCAAGGAGGCTCCTCGCTGACATCGCAGAACCTGACGCAGGGCTCCATCTCACAAACCGGGAGTCCATGACCTGAGCTGACGCCAAGAGTCGGATGCTTAACCGGTCGAGCCACCCAGGCGCCCTGGGTTTTCCTTCTTGATATTGCTTTGCTCTTCCTGTTACCATTAGAGCTAAAATCGCAGTTATAGGGGTGCCTGGATGGCTCAGTCAGTTGAGCATCTGACTTTGGCTCAGGTCATGATCTCATGGTTCATGATTTCTAGCCCTACACGGGGCTCTGTGCTGGCAGCTCAGAGACTGGCGCCTACTTCGGATTCTACGTCTCCCTCTCTCTCTCTGTCCCTCCCCTGCTTGTGCTCTCTCTTGCTCTTTCAAAAATTAATAAACATTAAAATAATAATAATAAAATAAAATTGCAATTACAGGTTCTGGTAAGTAAGTAGAAATATGAAGGCCCCGTGAGGCCCGTGAATGAAACCCCATCCCTTATTAACGATCAAGTAGCTATTTTTGTTTTTAAAGATCAAGTAGCTGTTTAATTTTTTCCATTTCCTTTGATGCATATCTTGGCTATATTTTTTATTATAAAAACAAATCCAAAAACCCCTATGATTGTATAGTACATACTAACTCTTTCTGAAAGGAGATCAGTGCGTATCATAAACTGTATGTGTCCAGCCTGGTGTTACTTGTAATGTTCTCCTTCTGTTTCCTTTCACACTGTACCTACAGACCGGTGGTTCTAAGCCTGCTTTGGGGACACCCCATTGTGTCAGGGGACTTTATGAAATTCTCTAAGCAAATTCAATTTACTTTCATGTTCAAAGTTCATGTGCCGGGCCACACTTTTAGAAGTGGAGTTGTTATAAAAACGAACAATGGTAGGCTGATAGGATGCCAGAAAAGTTGGCAAATAGCCTCTTAACAAAGAATCTACTACATCTGAATATTGTTGCCAGGAAGGGGAAAGGAGGGGGAACTAGCTTTATTGAGAGCCTGTGTCTCCAGGCACCCGGCTACGTTCTTCCACACGTAAGCTGCACTGGGACTGCAGGCAAACATAATTTCTAAATTACTTACCACTATTAAGTACTGGAAATGAAATTTAGGGAGATATTAAAAAGTGGTGCTGGTTCAGAGACCTCCAGGCAGTCTGGCTCTTGGTCTATTTTCTGAGGACTCATGGAGGAAGTGTGCCCTGTCAACAGAACGTGCCACCAAACCAAGCCCAGGGCTTGAAGGGGACAGGACACAGAAGAGACAAGCCCCAGAGTTACTGGCTTGCTTTTATTAAACAAGTTTTTTTAATGTTTATTTATTTTTGAGAGAGAGAAAGACAGAGCGTGAGTTGGAGAGGGGCAGAGAGAGAGGGAGACACAGAATCTGAAGCAGGCTCCACGCTCTGAGCTGTCAGCACCCAGCCTGATGGGGGCTCGAACCCACAAACCATGAGGGCATGAGCTGAGCCGAAGTCGGACACTTAACTGACAGAGCCACCCAGGCGCCCCACTGGCTTGCTTTTATGATGGGTCATACCCTCAGAGGCTTGATACTGTACGTGGACGGTAGATCTTAAGAACCAGAAGCTATCTTCTGTGTTGGGGTCCTTGCTTCATCATTTTTCTAAGGACCTTTTTCTAAAGATTTTTTATATCAGATATTATAGTCCTATTCTTGCCTTCCTAACCTCATTTCCCCTCCCCCCAAGCTATATATTAGGTGCATTGCCTTTGAACTTTTGTAATACTATATGCAATACAAATTAGGAGATCAAATAAATGTTTTGAGCTAAAGAAACACATCCTGAAAATTTCATAGTTTGGTACAATGCCATGTGGACTTAGCAGTAATTGCATTCTCCACTCACTGAAAAAACTGGGAAACGCAGCAGAAGAACAGAATGGAAAAATCCGTGGGAAAGCTAACACCCTTTAGGTGCTCGTGTTTCAGGTAATGAGGTCTAAGACAAGCAGTAAGATCCTAACATACATGCGCTCGCTTGTTCTTCTTGACCCTGTCCGTGGATTTTGGAAGTTCCAAAGCCAGGGTCACATTTAGAAATTGTGGCGTGTCTCTGGAAAACAATTAAACATGTTAGTGCAGCAAGGAAGAGCCTCACAGCTGAGACTGTGAGGGCTCAACGCGGGATGTGACTGATTGTCATACTGAAGAGATTAAGCATCAAACCGCCGGGGACAAGAACCATACCTGCGACTCTTAGAAGCAAGTGGCTAGGAGCAAGCCAGGTATTAGGCCACTCTTGCGTTCAATATAAAAAAGCCTCATTGGCAAACCATGAGAGACTCTTGAATGCTGACAAAAACTGAGGACTGATGGATGTGGGGGGGAGGGGGGGAGGGGCATGGAGGAGGGCACTTTGGGGATGAGCACTGAGTGTTATGTAGAAACTAATTTGACAATAAACTATTTGTAAAAAAAAAAAAAAAAAAAAAAAAAAGGAAACCATGGGGCACCTAGGTGGCTCAGTCAGTTAAGCATCCAACTTTGGCTCAGGTCATGATCTCATGGTTAGTGAGTTCGAGCCCCACATCAGGCTCCGTGCTGACAGCTCAGAGCCTGGAGCCTGCTTCGGATTCTGTGTCTCCCCCTCTCTCTGCCCCTCCCCTACTCATGCTCTGTCCCTCTCTCAAAAATACACATTTAAAAAAATAAAACAAAAAATAAAAAGGAAACCACGATAATCAAAAAAAAAAAAAAAAAGCCTCATTAAGAAACTCTGCAAAAGAATGAGGGCTGCCATCTTGTGGCCATGAGGAGCCAGGCAAAATGAGCCCATAGGCTTGAGGCATCTGTTTTGCAACTGGTACCTCATGCCATTCTGCTCACGTCAGTGATGAGTCCCGGCATCGCACGAGCCAACATCAGCTGGTATCTACCCTTCCTGGGACAGTCCAGTTTCTGAAGTGAACGGCAGAGAGGATTGTTGAGCCACCTCAGCCACAAGGCTCATTGTAGAAACTGAAGACCACGGGAAAGTAGGATCTGTGTGTCTTGGCGATTCCGTGGCATCATTCACCCATCAAGCCACCGTTCATTGCCTACATGCCTGCTACGTGTGTAAATGTGTGAGGGCCACAGTGATGAGCGGGGCAAAGCCTTGTCTTTCCTGAGTTGACAGTGGAGTGGCATCGTGAGGTTATCTCCAGGTGCCATACTGTCTGTAGCGACAGATGCCTCCCCACGCTTAGGAGCAAATAGGAAGGAGACGCTCAAACAAAATCAGTGAAAGAAGAGAGCAGAATTCGGAGGGAAGGGTTCCTGGCTCCCTTTCTTGTCTCCTGTCTAGAGCACAGAGTTGGGTTGGGGCTGGGGACAGGAAGGAGGAAAGGACCGATCTGACTTTCCTTCTCTGAGGCTGAGGGGTGGATGGGGAGGATGATGTGCTGGCCGGCACCAGGCAGCCACTCTAAGGCCATGGGGCAGGCAGAAAGGCTTCCAGGCTGCTGTTGCAGAGTCCTGAGGGGCACTTGCACTTCCTTCCTCTGCTACTGCTGCTTTCTCCTTTTCACATTTCCTCTCTCTCTGCTTGTCTTTTTTTCTCCTTACTCTTTTGTCTCTTTCTCTTTTCCCTTCCTTGTATTCTCTTACTTTACTCTTCCCATCTTTCCCCTTTTTTTTCTATTTTTCTTCCTTTTATTTTAAAAAAGACCTTTTCTCCCTTTTCCCCCTTGGTTTCCTCTGCATCTTTTACTGCTTCCTCTTGTTTTTCTTCCCCCAGCCCCTTTTCACACACTTATTCACACGCTTATTACCACGGACAAGCCTGCTTGTAGCTGCCTATCTGTGTGCACACAAATCTTGTTCGAACTGGGTTCTGGGGACACTGTACCTTGGCCCGTCTCAGTCCTTGGTGGTGTGCCATGGACCTTTGCACTTAGGGACCAGGGGCTCTAGACAGGACTGTCACCAAGTTTGGGAAAGGACATTCCGAGTGCTTTAGGCTGCAAGTGTCCAATGCCATTCTCTCTTTTCTAGTCCCTGCCTTCATAACTACTTCTGCATTCAACAAGGAGAGAACACGACAAGCCGCATTTCCACAGTGGTCTACACACACAGAGGATGCCGGGTAATTTGCTGTTTTTGTTTGTATTGTCTGGTTTGAGTTTTTCAGCTTCTACTTCTCCAGTGTATGCTTAAGTCAGCCCATAAAGGTCAGCTTGGTGTGACGGGTTTTCTTGTTACTTGTTCACTGACTTTGGATAAAACGTGACTCTTTACCACAAGGCCAGGCCCTGTTTTTGTGGGGCTGCAAGGATTTGTCTCTGAGGTCCGCTCAATGAGAAACATGCTTTATAAAATGATGTCCCTTTACCCATCATTCCAAGGGTGTTCCTCTTATAGTCATTACGGGAACATGGATCTAGCACCTTTGTGTCTGATAAATTTGAAAGTGGCCCACATCTCAGCTCTGAGGATTTTCACCAAGACGGAAGGCACAGGCTGGGAGGGGGCTCTGTGCTTACTTGAAGTCGGCTCTTCAGCTGTCAGCATAAGGCCACCAGACAGCTGTTATGTTCAGATCCCCACACGGCCACTCACTAGCCTTAAGACCCTGGAGATGTCCCACCTCAGTTTTTCTTCTTGAAAAATGAAAACATTAATGCCTACCACATGGCATTGTTAGGAGAATTTAATGAGAAAATAATGAAGAGACGTCTGGGTTAAGCTGGCTGATGAAAGTTGATTGAAGCTGTGTCACAGAATTTCCTGAGGACCTAAAGGTACCTTATAAATGGCCTAGCACTCTTAAAGCTCTTTGAAGCAGACTCTCCAATCTCTTTCCATCTAACCTAGGACAGCTCATAATTCCACGGAAAAGAAACCAGTCCATTGTAGCTTACTTAATTAGAACTGAAAATGCAACGTGCAGGAGTTTTACTATGTTTTGCTTCCCCGAAGAATTGTAAAATCATGTTGCTTTTTAGTACAAGGCTCTACAATATTCACCCATGTCTGCCTGTTCCTCCTGGGCATTCCGAGTCTAGTCACGTAGAGATTTCCATAGTTCACCGTAAGGCGACACTAGCCTCTGTCACAGAAAAACATCTCAGCTTCCCATTCCCTTTTATCTGTGGTGCCCAATATAACCGATGCTTGGGTTCAAGTCCAAACTCCCTGTCATTATCACCGATCATACCAGGCGGGGCGTGTAGGGAAGGCCTGTGGGTCCGAGAAAGCCTGGCTGCTGGCCTGAGCATCGAGGGCTCGCTCTCCAGGGCTTACATGTTTTCAGGCTCAAGCCAGTTCTTTCTCAGTCTCTATCATTCCTAAAGTATCAGCAAAGTTATTAAGGGTCGGTTTCCTACAGAAATGTGCTTTTTACACACAATTTGGTGGTCAGACTAGATGGGATACAGGATATACAAAATTCTGTAAATTCATGTTGACCAGGTCATTTGATCATGGATTGGAAAAGACATACACTTCACTGTTAGTTGCCAGTCGGACATCATCCATCATCCTGGCTCAGCAAATGAGGAACTTGACAAGGCATTGTGTGACTGTGCTTCACTTGGGAGAGTGCCCTGCGCTGCCTTCTCCAGTCTGTCAAATGCCCTCGGTGCCTTCAGGCTCCTGGAGACTTTCCGCAGCATTAGGCTACCGCTAATTACAGCACGTGCAACCCTTGTGGGGTTTTTTGGTTTGTTTGTTTTTTTGCTCTAGATACTGTATGGAGTTCAAGACAGAGTCCCTGACTCATCACTGTGCTATGGAAAACCGACCCCTGACTCGATGGATGCAGTATCTCCGGGAGGGGTACACGGTGTGCGTGGACTGTCAGCCCCCAGCTATGAACTCGGTGAGCCTCCGCTGTTCCGGAGATGGCCTGGACTCTGATGGGTAAGGGAGAAACATCAGTTGAAGGAGCTTTCTTGTTTTTATTTGGAGATATTTGTCCTCTGTGTCCTGAACAGCAGACCATTATATAGCGAATCAGGGCATGATTTGGGAGTCAACACCCCAAGTAAGGAGAATCTTCTGTCTAGCAATTCCTGAATCCAGGGCCCAGTTCACATTATGGGACTCAGAGGCTCTATAGCAGAGATGAATGGATACATTTGGATATTGGCTCAGACCATGTTCCCCAACGACTACTGAAAACATGGTCACTCGAAAGCAGTGTTTTGAAAACCACTTGAATCAGAACCTCTTGGGATGGTGATTTAGGGTACACAGATTCCTGAGCCCCGCTTGAGCCTAACTGAATCAGAGTCCTTGAGGGTGGATTTTTAACAATCTTCTAGGTCAAGAGTTGGCAGAGAGTAGATGCTCTCAGTTTTGTGGGCCATATGGTCAGTCTCACTACTCAATTCTACCACCATGGCTTGGAAGCAGTCACAGACACTATGTGAACAGATGAACTTGGCTTTGTTCTAATACTGTATCTGTGGACACAAAGGTTCAAATTCCATATAATTTTCATGTGTCATGATATATTATTTTGATTTTCTTTTGACTCTTTAAAAACCAAAAACTGAGGGGTACCTGGGTGGCTCAGTCGGTTGAGCCTCTGACTTCAGATCAGGTCACGATCACATGGTTCGTGGGTTTGAGCCCCATGTCAGGCTCTGTGCTGACAGCCAGCTCAGAGCCTGGAGCCTGTTTCAGATTCTGTGTCTCCCTCTCTCTCTGACCCTCCCCTGCTCACACACACACTCTTTCTCTCTCTCTCTCTCAGAAATAAATAAAACATTTAAACGTTTTTTAAAAAACCCCAAAACTGTTCTTAACTCACAAGCCATACAAAAACAAGGGGTAGGCTGGCCATGGCCCATCGGTTGTGGGTTGCTGACCCCTGCCCAGAGGATTCACTCCCACAGCAACGTTTCAGGACCAATGCTCCGTGGGGTAGTCCTAAAACCATAGCTGAGGCGATGGTGGGCTCAGCTCCACAGGATCAGAAACTGATAGAAACCTATGGGTTGTCCAAAAGAATTGACCCTGAGAACATTTAGTTACCCTGAATATACAGTCCTGTACTCATTTATCAGTTACATCCAAGGGCACTATTCCTAACTAAGAGAAGTGTAGACTTCATGCTGGTCAGCTCTTGGACAAGGGCCAATTTCGGTCACACACAGATTACGGTTTTCAGTATATCAGGTGGAACTGGTAAAAGTACAGATTAGAAAGTAAATATGAACCTTTCCAGCTAGTCATTACTCCCATAGTGTATTTTATTATTTAATAACTTGAATGTATGTTATTAGTCACTCAAGCTTAATAACCTTTGTAAGGAGTATACCACATGAGCAGTAAAGTAGGTTAGAAACCAAATATTGAGACTTAATATTTTTCTGAGTATCTCATCTATATTTTGTCTTTAAATGAATTTACATTTTAATCTGTATCCATAAAGTACCTCGAACCCCGGATGAATTTCCCGTGATCTTAAAAATAACAATTTCAATAATCTGGCTTCCTTCTTCCTGCTTGTCCTGTTTTTTTTTTCATTATGGAATCAAAGAGTTGGAGATGATTACAGGAGATCATTTGGGCAGAGCCCTCTAATTTACATATACATGAAATAGGGAGCCATTTCCTCTATGTAACACTTCATGTATTCAGATCAAGTGAGAGAAATGAATACAGCATCCTCAAACTGCTCTCTCAGTGAGGGTGTCTTTGTAACTCGCTTTGACAGAACCCAAAGAAGGGAAACTCAGTTTGTGATCATTTTTTTAAACATTTCAATTTGTCATGCACTCCAAAACTCCAAATATGATCATTTTTAAAGCAACAACAGAACGCCTCAATTTATAATTCTGTAAATTGGAATTTTCCTTGGTTTGCTTTTAGCGTAACTACCATTTTCAAAATATCGTTTCAGAAATCAAACTCTCCACTGGCAAGCCATTGGCAATCCTCGATGTCAAGGAACTTGGAAAAAAGTTCGGCGAGTAGATCAGTGTTCTTGTCCAGCTGTTCACAGCTTTATTTTTATATAGATTGCAATTGCGATGTAAATATTTCAGAATGTGTTTGTAAACATGCTAAGTATTACTACTAAGTCATGTTCAGTGCTTCATAAACCTTCAAAAGCCGTTTGGCCCAAGTCTCTGAACACGTGTCATTGTCACACTCTGGAGAAGCGAAGAAAATTTACGGGCCAGTTCTCAAGATATGTAGTGCCTTTATTTTCATTTTTACTACACCGAGGACCTACCCTAAAGTCTCCTGTGGTTCTGTGTCCTTGGCCTTCTGTAGAGTCTTCTCATTCAAGAGGTGGCCCACACAGCACAAAATACAAGTCTCTTTGCACTAAAATTACTACAACATGGTCCATTTATTGGTGGGGTAGATTGTCATTTACGGGTATCCATGCTTTGAATCTTGCATTCTTTCTTTCTATTCTGTAATCTCTTAAAATCCTCTCACTTTAAAAAATATATACAGATATATATGCACGCTGTCACACATACATTTCCCATTTTCCACATATTCCATAAATTGTGAAAGAATAATTTCAAGAAAATAGTCACAAGTAATTTTCAACAGGGCAAAGCGTTTAAGATTTAGTAAGTGTTTTGTAATGAAAAACCAACAGCTAAGTTAAAACTACTTTTTTGAAGAAGAAATTATCTTTTGTTAATGGACAAGACCAATCAAATGTTCGTTCTAAGTCCAACTAAGTCAGTCCAAGTTCCTTAAGTGCTGTAACTTTCATGAAGAGAATTTTGGTACCAATGGATGAAACAGTGCTTTAAGTGCAAAAATTTTACTATCATTATCATCTAAGATTATTTCCAAGGCTTAAAACTTGATGCAGACTAAAGTAATCTTTCAGATTTCAGTTTAAACCCACTGCAAGTTTAATCAAGGTAGACTTACTGCTTTATTTTCTACAGCATACATGTTCTTATGTTTGGGGTGGAAGGCAGAGGAATAAATGATGGAAGACGTTTGTTTTATTACAAATGTGATGATCTCACACACACGAAGTATTCGTCTTCTTATTTTATGATTGGAAAACCAGCGAATCAGAGCCAAGGGGGCTTGTTTCAGGACGTTGGAGGACACGTCATTCTGCAGGTGAGCCACGACCTGACCTCTGCTTCCCATCCTGACTCGGCTTGGATGACAAGTCAGACTCTGCCAAGGACAGCCGTGAAAGCTCAGCCCTTTTCACAATTTGGAAACAAATTCTAAATCTAGGGTATCTTCTCTGGAGAACTGCATCTTAAAATTTAAACTTCTTTGGTTTCATTTGTATAAAATAGTCTTCACTAACAAATGATTTACTAAAATACATATTCCTTGGTACTTACCAGGTAATGGCAGAATGACAATAGCAAACTTACCAAGGATGGAAAAGTTCCCGATATTTGATGCTGAGAGTAGCAGTATTTCTGACTGTATATTCATTTAACTGTCAGAGTTGTTTTTATGGTAAATTATATTTTTCAGAAATTAATAATACAAACTTTGAGTCTCATCAAGGCTAGAAACTTAAACTGTAAGTTCACTATTAACATTTTAAGACCATTTCTAACATTTGCAAAGCAAGACTTTTAAAGATATACCTGGGCGATTTTATTGTTACTTAAAATTTTTATACCGGTTAATAAACTTACTGTTCACATTTTTAAGAGGTCTTTACTTATTTGGCTAGAGAATACCCAACTTTTCTGGGCTGGTTGGAGAATGAACAAAATTTCACCAAACACAAAATTTTAAAAAATCCTTCAGAACTGACAGGCATTCAGACGAAGACTATTAGTGAGAAAGCTATGCTGTATTTGTGGTTCCGGGGTGCGTCCTATCTTTGAACATATTGGAGTTGGATAATATCATTTTCCACCTTACGTATTTAGTTTTTAGTGCTGGCCACCTGCTATTTTCACAGTGAAGTATACTTTTGTTATTTCTGCTCTTGAGAAGAAGTTCATAGGCTAGAAGACTTAAGTATTAAATAATGGTTTTGAAAGCTTGTTATTAATTCTAACAGAGGCCAAGGAAACAATTCACGACTGAAACTTACAGTCCAAGGGACTAAGAGAGAACCAACAATTTTATTTTCAAAGTTAAAGATCAGAGTATTTGAGACCTCTTCAGTATTCTTTCTCAGTGAGTGTCATCCAGCTAGGCTCCTTCCACAGGCACAATGATGCGTAGAACCTAGAATTACTTAACAGACTGATTTTCAAAAGTGTATGTGGAAAGTAATTTGAACAAAAATAAATATACCAAAAAGATTTTACATACATACATACATATATATATGTATATATATATATACACACACACACACTCCCACTCAGGAAGGACTAAGGAAAAAATTAGAGATGGTGTCCACTCAGAAGGGGGGTGTGAAAAAGAAGAGATGCAGGAAAAAAAGAAAAAGGATCGAGGTAAACTATAACCACCTTACTCTCTTTTTAGGATCTTTATTGGGATGTTTTTATTTGCGAATGCTATAAATAACTAAGCAAGAGTACCAACAGCAATAATGTAGCATCATATCTAGGTATGCATAAAAATGATTCTACCCTCTAAGAATATTCTAGTGAGGGTTCATATAAATAACTCAAGTTGTTTAGAAGACAGAGACTTGGACATCTCATCAGTATTCATGGATGCTTGAGGTCTAATGGAATAAGGCCTCCAAACACTAAGGGAAAATATTTTTAAAGCTAGCTTTCTCTGTCAGCCAAGCTACCTACCAATAAAGTGTGAAGGTGAGATACATCCCTTCAGAGGTACAAGGGTTTAGAAGGCTTATTAGGGTCCTAAATAGGGTTTTTTTTTTTTCTTTTCATTTAAACATGGCAGGTAGAACATATATTTGCCTCCCAAATCCCAATAAACTTACAGCTAAAGGATTTTTCTTAAAGATAAAAAATATAATGATAAGAGGATCAAGAGAGAAAAAGCAGAAAAGCGATGGCCACCAGATTCTGGGACCAGAAAAGCAGATGGTTGTCTAATGAGAGAAGAGAAAGCCAAATGCCTACCAGAGTGAATCTGGGTCAATAATCTAATAGCTCCAACCAGAATAACAAACAGCAGTATGAGTGTATTTTCATTAACTATAAAAATCAATCCTTGAAAAAAAGTTGAGAGTGGTCACCTTTAGGGAGAACTGAGTGGCAGTGAAAGGGCAGGATGTTTTCCATTTTAGGCCCCATGTTAAAGTTTTCCTTTTAAAACTACGAACATGGATTACTTTTGTAAAAATGGAAATAAAAGTTCCAAGGAAAACTTGAAAATAGAAGTATGGTTGAAATGTGAAGAAAACTAAAATATGGAATGATTTTGAATTACTAGGGAAGAGGGGATGGAGAGAATGAGACAGAGAGAATACAATTTATCTTGACACCTCTTTGGATTGCATAAATTCATGCTATAAGATTGTTTTTTGAGTTAGTTACACTTATAGGATCTAACGTGAATAATATACTCTATAATCATAATACAGGTTTATTGGTTTCTGATCTTTTAGACTCAACCCATATCTAAAGCACAAAATATTCCATTATAATTAGGCTGAATGCTAAAAACAAACCAATCCAATCCAAACAAACAGAGCCCTTGACAATGTACTTACTAGTAATAGGAGGGTGTGGGAAGCTGGGGAGAACAGAAACGCAGAGTTGAGGGGTCTTGATTTCCTCATCCTAATCAGGGAGTCAAGGAATCCTGTCTGAAGCTGATGGCGTAAGAGAAGTTTTAGTAACTCAAAGAAATACACTGAACGCAACTCAGGAGGAGCACGGGTGGAGGTGGGAGGGGAGTTAAATGTCTCCTGTGTCACATCAGGCAGTTACTGTAATAGTAACAGCCCCGGGGAAGTACTCAGGGAAGCATAAGCAAAATGACTCATCACAGGATTCACTTGCATAACAACTCAGCAGAGCTGTTACTGTAATTTTTAACCACTTAGTAGTGGTAGAAAGCCTTAGCATTAGAGAAACTTAAAAAAGCATCTCTGAAATAATGAAAAAGTACTTGAGAGTGAAAATACACTTCAATTACAGGTGCATTTTGAGGAATTCTAGTGTATAATACTTGCCGCCGCCGCCAAGTTCCACTGGTATTGAGAACACTGAGCTAGGGCTTTTGTATGAGGAACATCAACATTCATGGGCTAAAGAGGGAAGAGAGTTCTGCTTTTCTTTTTTTCTGATAAAGAAAAGTGTTAATTGTGGGACATCAGCGATACATGTTCTGTCACTTACCGATGCAATTCTGCCAAGGCAAGTTAAAATAACTGAAGCTCAATTCCTCATCAGGGTTTGGTAAGAGTTATAATCCATGCAAAGCAAAGCACTCACAAATTTATAAAGACAAAGACAGATGGGAGTTCTTCAAGGACTCAAGCGGAAAGGGAATACATTCTTTAAATAATTCTCTTGTAAAAAACAAAAACACTGAGAAAGTATTCTTTTCCTTTGAGAGTTGTAGATTTTATAAAGCATCACATTTCTTAGGTCAAATGGTCATCTATTTTTGATCTTTGAACACAGGATAGATTTCAATGAAGCCTTACTTTAATGATGACGTATTTTGACGTATGAAGGTGTACGTGGTGAGGAAGGGTAAAGTAAAACACAAACACAGAGTTTTTGGCTCTCAGCTGCAGTTCCCTCTTCCTTTGCCCTTGCTTTGTGATACTGTGATGCTAACAGAGGGTGCTGGAATGACTCATAATGACAGGAGGACCTCGCCCTTCCAGCGAAGGTCCTATTATCCAGCATGGGAGCTGGGGGGGCGGGGGGGAGGAGGGTTCCAGCTGCAGCCTCCCCACACCGCCCAGCAATGGTGGGCTGCTTTGCCAGCGCAGCACCAGCTGCACCCAGTTTCTTCACCTCCAGCACGCTGTGCTCCGCCATTGGGCAGAGGAAAGGGCTGCCATTTTACAGCCAAAAGTTCCATTATCATCTTTCTTCCTTAGCCAGGGAGGCAGAGTGCAAGCCCAAGGCCAGATTGAGGAGGCGTATAATTAAACAGGGATGCCAAAAGACTGTATTCTTGGAGGAAAATGGAACCGGAAGTAAATCCACATCTGTTCCCTTCAACCTAAAGAATTGTGGGAGCATTACCTTGGCTTAATTCTGTCAGCACAGTCTGCTGTCCTGTGGATTTGTGCCCCCAATTCTCCTTACCAGGCTGGTCTTTAGAAACCCCATTGTTAGTTTACTTTAAAAGTGGTTCTAAACTTGGAAACTTCCAAACCTGGGAGAAAAAAAAAGAATTAAGACATTCCCAGCTTCAGAAGTAGCTGCTTACCGGAACGAAGTCCAATATATCTTAAAGAAAACAAAATCTAGAACTCAAAGGCAAGGGTCAGCAAACTACAGCCTACAAGTTAAATCTCGCCGCCAGTTCTTTTTGTATAGTTTTACTGGAACACAGCCACACCCACTCACTTAGTATTTATGTGTATGGCTAATTCCAAGACTTGACAACACTGTTTAGCTCACAAAGCCTAAAACATTTTATCTGGCCCTTTAGAGAGAAAACTTGCTACTCCCTGGCTTAGACCATTGATATTTAATATAATTATTGACAGGGTTGGATTCCAGTGTGCCAGGTTTTTATTTGTTCTTGTGGTTCTGTTTTTGCTTCCTGCGCGTCCCCCCCACCCCAGTCACCTTCCATTTTCTTTTGGATTATTTGAATAGTTTTTAACAATTCTATCTGTTGGCTATATATTTGGGTTTTTTAAATGGTTTCTCTAAGAGTTATATCATGCCTAACTGTTCAGTTTATTCGAGTCACTATTTTTCCTAACATTAGACTTCAGGTAAATTGGGAAAGCCTTATGGGAATAAACTGAAGGGGTTCTGAGGCTGAATATAAAAATGGACCTTATATGACAACAAAGTGTGACCCACAAACTCTGCAGCAGCCAGTTGAGGTTGCCAAATGAAACCTCGGTTAGCAACCCACCCAGAGTGGCCAGGCCTCGGTCGATGCCTGCCAACATCCTGATATTTTGTCCAAACTCGGGACCAATCAGAGTAAGCCAACTATGTTCCTCCGAACGATCACCTAAGATGCCTGCTGCTAGCTGGCCAGGCCCCAGCTTCCTCATGCCCATGACTTCCAAACAGAGCACGCCTGAAGCTTTGTTTTCACTATAAAGCTTTCCCATCATAAACTTCTCTCTACCTGTGTCTACAAAACGCGAATAGTCGTGGCAGACTCTCTTGCTGTAGCAAGCCCGCAAGAAACAGCTTGTCCTCATTTCTGAGTGGTTTTTATTTCCACAACCCAAATATTCAACATAATAAATGTGATATAATCATATATTACTGTATAAAAATGAACTACAGCTACACACATGAAAGAAAAAACACCAAAAAATTGGTGGTTTCATTTAATTTCCTTAAATGCCTCAAGTCAAAAAGAAAAACAAGATATTCTCCTGGGCTTTGCAGACTGGCTGAATTGGGGCTTGTTCAGCATTGAGCCGATGACTTACAACTCTGCTTTATCTTTCGCCTTCTGTACGTGAAGCTTACAGATCAGAAGGAGAGGCCTGGGTTCCTGCCAGGTCTTTTCCGGAGCTCGTGCCGTCTTGGGCATGCAGACAGCCTTCGAGATTCCCCGATTTACAGGCGTCCTTCAAAGCACCTTTACTGTGTGCCGACCCCCGTGTATCTTACTCCCCAGATTTTTCAGTCTGTGTGCCGTCCCTGACTCTGGGCAGCTGCACGTAATGTTTTTAAAGCCCCTGAGAGTTCAAAAGGGGTAAAACAAAGGGAAACTTCTGGATTAAACTCTCAGGGAAATGCCAGACAGGTCAAAACAACGTTGAGAGAACCAGGTGCTCCCCTGGCACCCCCTAGCCACACCAAGAACGCCAGCTGGTATCCCCAGTGCGGAAAGGAAGACCAAAAATCTTCCATACAAAATGTAGTAACCTCTTTCTTAAGCAATCCTCCGGTTGTCTTAATTATATTCTAGAGTTTCAAAAATTAGATTCTAATAGCATTTGCCAGCTTCATAGTAGGCTCAGTAAAGGGAAAAGTCTTTGGAGCTCCCTACTCCACCATTTCTGTGAATGTCACTATGCTGCATTTTACAAAGATGACACTTTGGAGATGGAGGCCGCCAGGGGTCGGAGGAAGGACGCCAGAGGGTGAGGAGTGGCAACGGGCCGCATCCCCGCGGTGTTGGGACCGCTCAGGCTCTTGCCTGTGGTAGTGAATACGTGTACCTGCACAGTGATAAATTATTTAGAACTAAATACACGCGCACCAATCGGTACAAGTAAAACCGGGGAATGTGCAGAACACTGGCGGGTTGTATTGATATCCTGATGTGATAATGCTGTAGTTTTATGAATACCGAGAGGAGGAAAATATTGGAGGAACAAGTGTACAAGGGACCTCTCTGTATGTGACTCTACAATTATCTCAAAAATAAAGGAAAAAAAAAAAAGGTAATTCAGAAGATTGAGATTTAAGATGAGGAAGTTTTAGAAATACATTATTCAACTTATTTTGCTTCTCCTTTTTACATGTCCACAAGTCATAGATAGAAATTTACCTTTAAATAAAGCTCTTTTAATAAGTAAAATGAAAGTCTCAAGAAAGCACCACAGTATAGTGTAAATACACTGATCTTTATTAGTGGCACATAAGAAAACTGAGCATCTCACAGTTAATGGAAACTTAGGATCTGATGAGTTACGTTATGTCTGCAATGAGGTTTACTTAACAGGTCCATTTTGGCTCATGTTGCTAGCTTTGGTACAAACCATCAAAATGTCTGTAATAAGCAACAGTAACTAGCAGTGTAAAGGAGAGATGGAGTCAAGCAGCGTAGAGTAATTATCCACATTTCCGTTTCCTATATGCATAAGAAAATAAATTCAGGAACAAGGGGAAAGTAATGTATGCAATTTTAATAAGAAATGAAACAGGTTATAAAATACTACCATTTAATTCTGTACACCAATACTTCAGTATTTTCATTCATTAAATAAAGCACATGTGACTCGAAATGCCAAAGAATGCTCTTAGTTTGTGACTAAATCCTCTAAAGAATAAAATGTTGGTGAAAACTTAAAATTGTTCAGTAAGGTATTAGGACATTGCTTATTTAGCATTTATCACAGACATCAAATAATCATGGTTAATACCAATTTAAGCATTTACAGAATCCTACCTAGGCCCAATACTGATGTATTAAATTAAAATATCACAGAAACTGGTATCTAAGGTACCAGATTATAAAGCAGATTTAAAACCATCTTTATCAAAGTTTTAACACTGAAACAAAGTTAAATGTACCTAAATGACACATGAAGCTCTTCTTGGTAATAGTACAAATTTTGTTCTATAGGTATTATAATTTTTAAGTTTTCTCCCTTATATGAAAGTACTGACAGGAAAATTTAAGTATGTTACAAGACATGGATTACTTTGTACATTCTACAAATAAGCATATTAGTTACTAATATATTAAGGTCATAAATCAAATCGTAGAGAAACTTTACTTTTATGTGTGTTACCGAGGTGAAGTCAGCCTACAGACACAGAACAGGGTAATAGGTATACACTTATTCTCTTACCAGATATTCATGTTTGTTGGAGGTGGGGGACAGGATTCGGAGATAGGATTATTGAAAGCACCAGGATTCAACAAATTTACATTTTATCAGAAGAAAAAGATTCTTACTCTTACAGCATCAATCTTCAGATTAAAGTGACAGTGTAAGGATACTTTAATGCTTTAGACAAGAATTTTAAGATAACATCAATGACCACCAAGTTTCAATAGAATTCCGTGATCAAAATATTTACTGTCCTTTTACCAAGCTTTTACAAACACACTCAGTCTTCACTGTCTGAGCAAATCAGTTTGAGCTTCTTCATAGTCCTCCATCTGTCTTTCAACATGACGCCTGTTCGGTTGTTGAATTTATAATGTAACAGTATTTTAGACCAGTTTCCTTCTCCGTATTTCCTCACACCAGATCTCAAATTCTTGTCTTCTTCCCAAAGCCATGCCTTATGATAAAATATACAACAGTTATTTACAGAAACAATTGTTTAAAGGACATACTTACTATAAATCCAACTGCTTTTAATCAAAATATTAAAGTTTCTTAAGGAGGAAGAATTTGCATATACATTTCTTAGATTTCTGTAAGAGCTTATAAGCTGTGGATCCATTTTCACAGACAAAGGAGGGTATACAACATTTTATATAACATTTCAGAGGCTACTTAGACTCCCCTTTAAAAAATCTATTGCTTTTACAGTCCCCAAGTTAAGAATTTCTGTTGTCTAAGAACTTGCTACAATTTTGTTTTTTTAAGTTTAATTTTATTTATTTTGAGAGATAGAGAGCAAGTGGGGGAGGGGCAGAGAGAGAGAGAGAGAAAGAGAGAGAGAGAGAGAGAGACCGACCATTCCAAGCAGGCTCTGGGCTGTGAGCACAGTGCCCAATGTAGGGCTTGAACTCACAAACCATGAGATCATGACCTGAGCTAATATCCAGAGTTGGACACTCAACTGACTGAGCCACCCAGGCACCCCAGTTTTGTTTGGTTTTAAAAAGTATCGGGGTGCCGGGGTGATTCAGTCAGTTAAGCATTGGACTTCGGCTCCGGTCATAATCTCATGGTTCATGGGTTCGAGCCCCACTTCGGGCCATGTGTTGACAGCTCAAGAGCCTGGAGTCTGCTTCGGATTCTGTGTCTCCCTCTCTCTCTGCCCCTCCTCCACTCATGTACCTGCTCTCTTTCTCTCTCCAAAATAAAAATGTAAACATTAAAAAAAAATAACAAAGAGTAGTCATTGGTTTGTGCAAATTTCAGATCTACACCACAGTTTTCTTGGTCTAATCTGAGCTAATTACTTCTAATAGAATGCACAGACTGTACCTGATACAATACAAAAGCTCAGTTCTCTTGAAAAATAAGTTAATATTCTCTGCCTGAATCCTGCTTAGGTTCCTGGGTGCAAGTTTAAACAGTATTTTCCAGTGGATCACATATAGCAGAGGTTAGCAAGCTACTGCCTAAATCCAGCCTTAGGCTGTTTGCGCTGCCCAGGAGCTAACAATGGTTTTTACATTTCAAAATAAGGTTTTAAAAGAAGAAAATAATATGTAACAGAAACAGTCTGCGGCCCATAAAGCTTACTAAAATATTCATTACCTGGCCCTTCACAGAAAAAGTTTGCCAACCTCTAACCTAGAAGTTATAATTTTGTCAAGTGAAGGTTAACTGAAAACCAGAGTTTTTAACATTAAGTATTTGTTTCTTCTATTGAAAAAGAGCAACTTTAATTCGATACATTATTACTCTGTGATTGCTTATGCATCTTCTGTTTGAACTGAATGCTTGGAATCTTCCAAACTTAATTTCATCTATGATTTAAAGGCAAGAGTCTTGACAAATATCATATGGAACATGTGGTCACATAGCAAATAATGACATACTCTTTAAAAGTTTAAAGAGACCCACTCCTACTTTCTATAAAAGGAGCTGATGCCACACTTGGCCTCACAGTGTCAGAGCAAAAAGAAAACACAAGGGCAGTACAATTATAATGGAGTCTACTCTTGCCCGACACGGGGCTCGAAACCACGAGTTGTGAGATCATGACCTGAGCTGAAGTCAGACGCTTAATCGACTGAGGCCCCCAGACACCCCAGAGTCTACTCTTTTGTTTCCTCTTTTTCCTGTCTTAATTTTCTACATCTGGCTTCTTGTTTTAGATTCCATTCATAATATCACATAGTAAACAAAAGAGTTTAAGATGACATTTTAGGACATAAAAAAATGTGTATTCTTTGTGCTGTTCTGTCCTTTGCAGTTTTTTTTAAAAATTTAATTTTATTTTTAAAGAGAGAGAGAGAGAGAGAGAGATGAGAGAGCATGAGCGGGGGAGGGGCACAGTGAGTGAGAGAATCCCAAGCAGGCTCCACACAGCGTGGAGCCCAATGTGGGGCTTGAACGCATGAAACTGTAAGAGCATGACCTGAGCCAAAGTTGGACGCTCAACCAACTGAGCCACTGAGGCGTCCTTGATTTTCTTGAAATATTATAAACAGGATCAATAAAATAATGATAACAACCCTGGTCAACCTGATCAAGCCCATAACCCCCCAAAATATAAAAAGCATATAACAAATTAAAATGTACTCATCATTTTCTTTCCTCTGGCTAAAATGTTTTTATATAACTTATATTTAAAAATCATATCATCATTTTTAATGTCTTTCAGAAGAAAAATCAATGTTCTACGATGCCTTAAAATGATACATTTATAGTACCCAAAACAACCCCAGTTATAGTAAATCCCATTACATACCATCTCTGGGAAAAAAAATCTTTGTGACATTTACTTTTATTCTTTAATAGAATAAATTTACAAAAGGAAGTCTCTTTTTCAACTGTGATGATGGGGCACCTCGGTGGCTCAGTCAGTTAGGAACCTAACTCTTGATTTCAGCTCAGGTTGTGATCTCATGGTCATGAGATCGAAGAGATCCAGGAGATTAAGCACCGAGTAGGGCTCTGTGCTGGGTGTGGAGCCTGCTTAAGATTCTCTCTTCCCTCTCCTTCTGCCCCTCCCCTGCTTGTGCACATGTGCGCTTTCTGTCTCTATCTCTCTCTCCCTCTCTCAAAAACTCCAAAAAACTGTGATGAGGCAGGCAGAAACACCTCTGTTTCACAGACAAATGCAGCAAGAAGAATCTGTCCAATCAGGTACAGACTACTGCAATAAAATTTTTTAAAGAACGTAAATGTTAACACAAAATAAGATAAAATCTGTCATTAATCTGAAAAAAACGGTTCCACCAAAAAACCAACAGTGGAAAGTTGAAAATAAAACAAGGCACTTGTAATTGCCATAGAATTCCTTTTTGGCAAAAGTAAACAGTGACAGACAATATCATTCATCTATGTTCTATTCTTTAAATTATGTAGTTGATAACCCACATTTTGTTTTAAATACAAAAAAAAGAAAAAAAGCTGTGTTTTTGATATACATTTATAAACAACACCTACAATCCCATTTAGAATTGTTGCCAAAGAACTACAGGGAAAGATCAATTAAAGGTATGAGGCAGGGGTGCCTGGGTGGCTCAGCTAGTTAAGTGTCCGACTTTGGCCTAGGTCATGATCTTGCCATTCCCAAGTTCGAGCCCAACATCAGGCTCTATGCTGACAGGGCAGAGCCTGGAGCCTGCTTCTGATTCTGTGTCTCACATTCACTCTCTGCCCCTCCCGGGCTCATGCTCTTTCTCTCTCAAAAATAAACAAACATTTAAAAAAATAATAAAAAAGTTATAAGCAAGATGGGGCACCTTGGTGGCTCAGTCGGTTAAGTGTCTGACTCTTGGTTTTGGCTCAGGTCATGATCTCACGGTTTGTGGGATCAAGCCCTGAGTAGGGCTCCATGCTGGTAGTGGGGAGCCTGCTTGGGATTCTCTCTCTTCCATTCTCTCTTCCCCTCCCCAGCTTATGCTGTCAATCAATCAATCAATCAATATGAGGCCAAGACTTCTACTTTGGAGACATATAAAAAGCTTGGAAATATCACTCCAGTTCTTCGAAGACAAAACCTAAACTGAGAGTCAACAACTCTTTGTAGATCCATTAGAGAATTAATGCCAGTAGGCAAACTGCTACCATAAAAACTAGAAAAACAAAAAGGTGGATACAGAAGCTCACAGCTAGAGCCAGTACTGATAGAAACACTTAACTATGATGGATGAAGTGATGGAGGCTCACTGTGGACAAGTTTGAGTTAAAAAGCCCCAGGTGCCCAACTCCAACTCACCTCCACCCAACTCCAGCCCCCTCTAAAGGAAATAAAGGATGAGAAGCACATTAGATGGTTTTAGCCCAGGATACAAACTCACTAAAAGAATTAGAAAAATCACAACACTACAGAACACTCCCCGACTCCCACATCTTTGCACAGTATCTGGGCCCCTGTTAAACGACTGCCTCAGCTGGAAAAGCTGCCTCAAATTCTTACTAAGGAGCCTCTAGGGAAAATCAAAGACAGTAAAGGAGACAAAAATAAGGAAATATAGGGAATACCTGCTTTTTCCTAGATCGACTTTTAGAAGTTATCGGCTGATTGTGCAAAATGTGTCTTCTCCTTCTTTCAGTGGCTCGTCTGTTTTTTTCCTTTCCTCCATCTAAATGTAGAAATATAGTCATTAAAAACTGTCACATTAAAATAAAAGGGGGATTATATTTTTAAAGGTTACCATGAAATTCCTATCTAGTGTTTAGCTATTTTAAATAGCTTAATTTTTTCCCCTTTGAATCTGGAAACAGCACAGTACAACGCAAAGAACAGTTTCTGAAAATCAGATGGGGTATTGAATGCTGATTCTTTTATATGTCTTTAAACAGTTATTTTACTTCCCAGAAACATTTTTCATATGTTTTTAAAAAAGGAGTATATTTATCTTATAGGATTGTTGAAATTTACTTAGGATAATGCTTAAAGAATATTTGACCTAGTGTAGGAATTGTAACCCCTTCCTCATTCTTTGTCATTTATAGTCACTTTAGTAAGACAAAAATAAATGTACGTGTTACTGAAAAGAAACAGAATGGTTAACTATTGAAAGAAAATTGTTTATATAAAAAAACTGAAAATATCTACAAATAAAGAGTTTAGCAAGATGGCTGGATATAAGATCATTAAACAAAGCTCAATAGTATTTCTGATCATTAGCAACAAAATAAAACAAGCAAAATAAAATATTTATAATAATAACAAAAAACACAATATTCTTATATATCTAACAAAAGTGGTCAAGAACTGTATGTATGTAGTAAATTATAAAACTTTACTATAGATATGTATATATACACTACACATTATAAGAAAATATATATATAAGACAACCTAAATAGAGAAATATGCTGCACAGGAAGACTATATACTTATTATAGTCTATAACTAAAGTCTATAATTAATACTAATATATACTAACCGTGTCTGTTTTTTCCAAAAATATCTATTTTTTACAATGGAATTTCATTTCTTAATGTATTTTTTAATTAAAAACTGTTTTTAAATGTTTGTTTATTTTTGAAGGAGAGGGAAACAAACACAGAATCCGAAGCAGGCTCTAGGCTCTGAGCTGTCCACATAGAGCCGGATGCCAGGCTAGAACCAATGAGCTTTGGGATCATGACCTGCACTGAAGTCGGACACTTAAACCGACTGAGCCACCCAGGTGCCCCCAAAATATTTTTTTCAGGTTTACTTATTTATTTTGAGAGAGAGAGCATGCGAGCCTCTGTGAACGGGGGAGGTGGCAGGGAGAGAGAATTCTCACAGTCAACACAGAGCCTGATGTGGGGGTCCATCTCACAAACCATGAGATCATACCCTAAGCTGAAATCAACAGTCAGATGCTTAAGCAACTTAGCCACCCAGGTGCCCCTACAATGTAACTTCAAGTAAAACTTTTTAACAGTTCTAAAGAACTGTAGAACTGTTCTGTAGAACTTTACAAGATTATTCTAAAATTATATGTGTTATATAAGAAGTGGTCCACCACTGGCCCTGAGCACTGGTGTAGTTTTTGCTGAATGATAAGGCTTCTTTGTTTCCTGATGTGAAGCAACTTTGTAGTCAAATAAGCACCTATGTAGGTCAAAGGAACCATAGTCTAAGCACCATGTAACTACTCTCTCCTGTGGGAGTGTTGGGGGGCGGGGGCTACTTTGTTTGCTATCATGTTTTGTTGCTTATTCAAAAAGTGGTAGGCTCTTGGCATCAAGTTCCTCAGCTACAGTACAATCTACTGCCTGCACAGCATCTATCTGGGGCCATTACGCTGCCTACGGGACGTGATAAAGGAATAGTGCCACTAGGCTATCTGCTGTGCTATAATGTGTAACAAACTGTTTAGCTCTGACTTGTTAAGGCTACGGTCTACTTTTGCACCTGCAGAATCCTCTATGAAGTTGGGTTTTTTCCTCACATCGCAGAAGACACCAAGAATAGTCAAAATATTCCTGAAGAACAGTAAGATGAAAGGAATTGCTCTATCCCATAAAGAATTGTTATAAAACTACAATAATTGAGACAATATGGTATTAGGAACAGATCGTATGTGCTGGTCAGGCTCCAATCAGGAAAATGGAAACCACACTAGTTATGAACAGAGATTTTCCTATTGCAAATTGTTTAAGCAGGTGCTAGAGGACTATAAAAACAAAGGAAATTAATAAATTAGCAGAGATCGATAACTAAACTAATCCTTCAGTTAGAGGTCTCAATATTCTCTCTCAGTAACCGGTGGAACAAGTAGGCAAAAATTAGCAAGCATATGCAAATCGGAACAGTACTATGAACCAACCTGACCTAAATGACATTTTACAACACTCCACTCAACAACAGAATTCACATTCTTCTCAAATGCACATCAACACTCACCTAGACAGACCATATTATGTACCATAAAACAAATCTTAGTTTAAAAAAAGAGAAATCCTACAAAGTATTTTTCTCAGTCCCAAACAGAATTAAATTGGAAAGCAATAATAGAAAGATTATCTGGAATACCCTTCAATATTTGGAACTTAAAAAAGTAACCCAGACGTCAAAGAAAAAGTCTTAAGGGAAATGAAAAAATATTGTGAACTAAATGAAAAAACAACATCTCAAAATCTGTGGGATGAAACTAAAGCAGTAATTAAAGGGAGAATTTATAGCATTAGATGCACATATTAAAAAAGATCTGTGAATCTAGGAATAAAAGGCAATTCATATACAAAGTGGGGAGAAAGTCAGGCAGCAGCACTTACAAAGTCAAAAAATAATGGATCAATATCCGTAAAATTATAAAAAAAACTATTTCCAAAGAATATTATATTTAGCCAAAGTTCCCTTTAAGCAAAACACACTACCCATTGAAGATACAGAATAGATTCCTATGTCAATGGTACTGTAGTAACACTGGATGGGGACAGAGGGTAACGGACCCTAGGTGAGCATGGCGACCCTAGGTGAGCATGGCGTAATGCAGAGTTGTCATAATAACTATGCTGTACACATGAAACAATGTAACATTCTGTGTCAACTATACTTCAATTAAAAAAAAAAGGAGCATCTTTCACTTCAGTGAGGACAGGAGCATGGGTCTGTCAGGGATTGCCACTTGAATGAAGAGAGTCAGTCTGGAGGGGAAGCCAACAGAGGAAAGTAGAGCTGCTTCACAGAGGAAGCAGGTCTGATGAAAATGCTTGAGTAGCGGGATCCAGCCATACCTTAAGGTAATGTATACCTCAACTTATGAGTGAGCAAATTCCCTTTCTCATCCCAAAGAGAAAAAAGAACAGACATTCTCAGTGATGTAAACATTTAGAAATTATAGTACCTATAATCTTATCTTTAAAAATCCACAGCCAGGGCGCCTGGGTGGCTGAGTCGGTTAAGCATCCGACTTCGGCTCATGTCATGATCTTACCGTCTGTGGGTTTGAGCCCTGAATCAGGCTCTGTGCTGACAGGCAGCTCAGAGCCTGGAGCCTGATTCAGATTCTGTGTCTCCCTCTCTCTCTCTCTGCCCCTCCCTTGCTCATGCTCTGTCCTTCTCGGTCTCACAATAAATAAAAATGTTAAAAAAAAAAAAAAAAAGTAAATGCAAATATATTTTAAAGTATATTTAAATATATATTTAAAGTAACCTGATCACATTTCTCTAAATTTTTATTTGGCTATCTATTCTTCCATTGTAGTCTAGTCCAGCAATTACAGGAATGGGCTCTTAGGTCAGAATGTCTAATTTCACCTGTCTGGCTCAGTTGGTAAAAACATGAAACTCTTAATCTTGGGCTTATGAATTCAAGCCCCACATTGGGTGTAGAGCTTCCTTAAAAAAGAATGTCGAATTTCAAATTCTAGCTCTGTTCACTATTTCTGTGACCACGTGCTTTTAATTTCTTTTTGTGTCAGCTTCCCCATCTAAAAAAACCAAAACACTTGTAAGATTGCCGAGGACTAAATGAATTTACACATGGAAAGCTTTTAATTCAAATATTAATCACTACTAAGTTTTTTCTGCACATAAAGAATTTAGGGAATTTTCTTTCAGTTTTCTGAATCGCTTGATTCTTTGAAAGTACATGGCAATCTTACAAATCTGGTAAAAAATGTTATTAAAGGTGTTTTAAAACAATTAAAAAAGAAGGGAGGCTGGGTGGCTCAGTAGGTTGAGCATCTGATTTTGGCTCAGGTCATGAGTTCACTGTTGTGGGTTCGAGCCCCACGTCGGGCTCTGCGCCCACAGCCCAGAGCCTGGAACCTGCTTTAGATTCTGTGTCTCCCTCTCTTTCTGCCCCTTCCCTGCTCATGCTCTGTCTCCATCTCTCAAAAAATAAAATAGAAAAAAAAAAATTTTTTTTAGAAATGCACATTCTGGATTATTTGCCATTGAAATCAGTAAAACTTTCCTTAAGAAATTTTAAAAGAAACTGTTTTGCCCAAACAAAACTAATATCCTGTAACTATGAAGAGAGGATACTGCATACTTTTTAAGCAAACTGGGATGTAAAAAAAAAAAAATGTGTATGTACGTATTAGTAACATCTAACAAGAAGTCAAGAAATGTACAAAACCTCACAAGATCTTCTAGGCTCAATATCCATAGTCACTGTCAAGGCATTCTGCAATGAGGTTATTTATTTACAGTTCTCAGAGTTTAACTACTGATCAACTATTTAGAATGTAAAAAAGTAGATGTTCCCATTTCTTTGAATTTTGCATTATGTAATTAAAAGTCCAGAATCCCAAGTTATTTTAGTTGAGAATTATGATTCCTAGCTATTTTGTAGCAACAAAATTATGCAGACCCAGAACAATTTTGGAACAACATGAGCAAGTATTTCTTGGAGTTTAGCTTTGCCATCTTTAAGATGAAGATGATATTGGGGCGCCTGGGTGGCTTAGTCGGTTAAGCGTCCGACTTTCGCTTAGGTCATGATCTCGCGGTTCGTGGGTTCGAGCCCCGCGTCGGGCTCTGTGCTGACTGCCAGCTCAGAGCCTGGAGCCTGTTTCAGTCTGTGACTCCCTCTCTCTCTGACCCTCCCCTGCTCACGCTGTCTCTCTCTCTCTCCTAGAAATAAATAAAACATTAAAAAAAAAGTTTAAAAAAAAAAAGATGAAGATGATATTAATATCTATGAATGTAAACATTTTAGAGATGTAATTTACAAATATTAGTTAATTCATCAGCCATCAGCTATGAATACATTTATCCAATTAGTAATTATTGCAGCCGTGCTTTGTCCCTGGCATCAAGCTGGCACATCTACTACTATTATATTGATCAGCTAATAATATTGTGGAGCAACAGTTTAAATACTTTTGCATTCATTCATACAGTACCTAGCATATACTGTAGGCTCAATAAACATTTGCTGAATAAATATATACCAAGGAGAAACTTACAATCAAATTGTTATTTAAATAATTATGGATTGCTTTTAAGATTTCTTTTTTTTGTAAACCAACTTGACAATAAACTATTTAAAACAATTTCTTTTTTGATTATTGTTACTTATTCTTTAAATCTAGTGATGCCTTTTACGAGAATAAATTCTAAATGCAGTTAGGAGGGTAGCTAGATTCCATAGTCAATCCTCATTATTCATGGGTTCTGTAGTTGTGAATTCACTTCCCTGCTAATTATTTATTAACTCAAAAATCAATACTCAGAGTGCTTTTGTGGTAACTGCAGAACAACAAAAAATTTAACTCTCCTGAAGTTCCCAGCTGGGTTAAACAAGGTGAAACTTTTTCATGTTTTAGCTCTCGTGTTATAAATAACTGTCCTTTTTACAGTATAATCTAATGTTACATCTTGGGTTTTTGGGTACTTTTGCTTTTTAAAAATGGCCCCCAAAAGCACTGTGGAAGTGCTGTCTAGTGTTCCTAAACGCAAGAAGACTGTAATGTTCCCGATAGAAAAAATATGTGTGTTAGGTAAGCTTCATCCAGCATTAATTACAGGGCTACTGGCTGTGAATTCAAGGTTAATGCATCAATATTATATATTAAATAGTGTCTTTAAACAGAAACACAGAAGCATACTGAACAAGGTTATTTATTTCCCAAGTGACAAAACTGTGGTGATGAGAAGCTCAAAGTAATCTGGTCTTGTAATTCCCCTGTAATGGTTCAGTATTCACTAATCATGGTGACTTCATAGAATGGAACCACCATGATTGCAACGTACGTTTCAGGTAAGTAACTACCTCAAGTTGCTGAACAAAGTTAAGGAGAAAAGCAGTGTACCATCATAGCAAAAGTACTCTAAGCTAGGCAATCAGAATGGCTCACTTTCTAAATTAAGCACTAACTTTCTACATTAACTCTATGAGGTTATGACATTGAATCCTCTGTGCTTCAGTTTTCTGAAGTGTGTCTGTGTGGTGTGGCAGGGAGGTCAAAGGCTGGATTACTTTCAAAGACACCTCAATTCTCCACTTTTAAAACTGTAAAGTGTAAGAATACTTACTTTGAAGAGTTTCCACTCTTTCCTCTTTCTTATTAAAATCTTGTCGGCTTCCGGGTTTCCACTTAGATAGAAAGAGATTCCTGTGAGACCTAAATTAAACATAAAAGCATGGGATTGGTTCCACAATGACTAGAAAATCTATAAAAAGGGTAGATGATCTGTCTTAATCTCTGTTCTAGTACATTCTACTTTGGCCTGTTTCCTTTGATGTTCTCCTTGCTGAGTGCCCCATCTTAATCTTTGTCCTCTTAAGATTTTTGTTGTCTTCACTTCCTTCTCTTCCCATCACTTATTTTTTCCATCTTATCTACTTAGAAATCATGATTCTTTTGGCCTTCTAATTATATGAAGAAAAAAAAAATCCTCAGATTATCAGCTATTAACTTTCATTCTCTGTCATGCCTTTTCTTTCCCAAAAGAGAAATTCCAAAATTCCTTTACGCATAATGGCAGGTATCACTTATCTTTATAACTTCCAAAAAGAGCTTTTCTGACAGAAAGGCTGTTTAGACATACAGAATGTGGCCAAATTTTTTAACATCCCTGCAAAGTTGATATTATTTCCGTTTTATAAAGGAGCTAGTTTAGATGAAAAAATTCACCTAAGCCTAGGAAATGATTTTATCAGCACCTAAAATCTCTATTTTTACCTTTCAGAGGTAACCTGGTAATCCTTTCTCTCCCTTCCAAAACTTTCTATTGTGCTCTCTCGAATGCTATTTTCAATCTCTTCACTAGTTCCCCTACCTCTTCACCTTGTCTAAAATCTAGCTCCCCCTTAGGGAGAATATTTCTTTTCTTTGAGGTCTGCTCAAGTAGAGACTGGCTTAATCTTCTACCTTCTATGAACCCAGGGTCCCAGAGATGGGTCTCTCTACTTTTTATTTCCTAATGAATACCTGCTTCCATAGAAACCTTAGCCCTTGCAGATTCGTGCCACAGACATGTACCCACCATCTACCATTCTTCAGAATCATTCACAATTCTTGTGAACAAGTCCCATCATTCACAGATCTTTATTTACCCTCAAGTGATGCTTTTATCATGTTATTGAAGCATTCTCATGGATAATCCATACACAGTCCTGACCTCAATTCCAACGATCTCCTCCACACCAAATTAAAGCCTCCCACATGGTTTCTATTCAGCGTCCCAACTGCTCTATCTCTGAAATCATTCATGTAGACTTTCTGCTGTTTGAATATGTTAGACTGTATGTTATTAAGTTTCTAGTAAATTAAACACACCTTTTCAAGTACATTCATAAAATTAGAATTTGAGATACATCAGAAATGTAACCGTCCTCCCCTAGCAACAGATCCTTGTTTCTAGGCCAGAATAAGAGTTTATTAAACATCTGCTTCAAGTTCAAACACTCCCTAAATGTGTATACCAAAAATGGCCTTGTGGAAAAATGTGTAACCCAGGATCCCAGAGGCAAGTCTCTATAGTTTGGAATTTCAAGACATGTCAGGATCTTGAATATCCATGGAGGTAAACAGGCACCTGTAATATTCTCTACATCACACTATTTATATAACAGTTACAACATATTTAGGTCTGCATGAAGAGCCTCAAAGATTTTAAAGACAGAGAAGAATGTCAGTTTACTTCACCTCAATAAGGACACTGTACCCTCTGAGGATTCAGTTACGGCAGACTGTTTGTCAGTAGTAACACTTTGAAAGAAGAAAATTTGTAAAGATATAAATAAGCAAAAGAAACTCTTCACAAGGATAATACTTACTATAATCAAGTCATATCTCAATTTATACAAAACATCTTTAAAAAGAAACCCTGGTAACATTAGGACATACAGATAGTCCATTACAACATGGTAATTTTTCCCCAGATGTGAGTACCAGATATTAAATCAAGCTTTCATAAACATATGTTAAGCAGAATTAATATTGTAGTCAAGGATTCATGTCACTTTCAAAAACTCTCCCATGGATCTTCATGAATTCAAGTTTAATTTCTTGTCTTCCCCACCAGCCTCCAACTGAACTTTTTAACAAATCCATCCCCTGTGCTGAAGTTAAACTTAGTTTCCACAAATACACCATGACCATTTACACTTCTGTGTCTTCACTAGAACTGTTCTTTTCTCCTAAAATAACATTTCCTCCTCCTCCAACTGTAAAAATCCTAACTATCCTTCAAGGTCCTGCTCAATGCTCACCCCTCCTTAAAGCTACCATATCAACTTCTTTAGCATTTAAGTCTATTATTTTTAACAACAAACTAGGTAATGTCTGCTACTGTTCCTGTTTCATGTCTGTGCCCTTTAATGCCTCAAAATAGTTTAAAGATCTATCAGAGCAAAGTTGGCATCTACCTCTGATAACATGAAGGCTTCATCTTTTGTCCGATTTCACAATCACACTTCAGATTCTATCCTTGTTCACTTGTGTTCCGCTAACTTTTGTCCTCATATTGATAAATTTGATGTCTTATTTCTTATTTGTCTTGAGTCAATTTGCTTCTAGAATGGTTTTGATAACTGCTTGGTTCTTGATCTTTTATTTTGTCTCTAGTTTTAGTTTTGTTCCCTGTGTCTAGTGCATTGCAAATTCTGTTGTATGCCTGGTAATGAACTAAGTACCAAGGATACAAGGTTAATTAAGAACCTTTGAAGGATCCTCAATCTAGTGAGAAATACAGAAAGGTAAACAGGTATGTTACTGCCCAAGAGAAGTCCTTTTACAGAGATGTGACTCAATGCTGTGGGAGCACAGAAGTTACAACTGATCAGAGAATTGAGCAAAACACAGCTGATCTTTTAAGCTAGAACTTGAATGGCAAGTAAGGGCCTGCCTTGGAGAGAATAGAAAGGAAATTCAAAATTAAAGCAAGAGACAAGGCATAAAAAAGCTTGTAATATTTGAGGATCAGGACTAAGTTCTGTGTTGCTAGAAAGTACCATGTATGTGGGCAGGGAGAGGTTAATGTTTTGGAGAAGGTTGTATATAAAGAAAGCAGAAAGGGGGGATGTAAGGCTTTGCAAGCCATGCCAATAAATTCTAACTCATCTATAGGAAACAGAAAGCCAAAAGAGATTATTAAGCTGGAAAGTGATTTAAACTGATTTATTTTTATAGGATGCTAACTCTAGAAATCATGTCAAGGATGGATTTGTATGGTACAAGCTAAGTAATAACCTAGGATACAAGTGATAAACAATGTATTAAAGAACCATGGAGATGGGATTCATAACACTTGGCGAATTAACTGGATGAATGAGGAGAATCAGGGTAGAGAGACAGATGACAATATCAAGAGTTCTGTTCATATACAATGATTAAACTGTGTCATGTGTAAGAGGGCATCTGAAATAAATGGATAGTACTAGGTGAGAGGAAACGTGTTCATTATCTGCATGAATCATGGCAAGTTTTCATGATTTCAAAGCAGTATTATCCTGGGCAAGAAGGCTAGGCCAAGAATGTATTGGGCCTTAGTATTTTCACTAAACTGTAATATACTAAACAAAATAAAATAAGTGAGCCAATAAAAATGAAAGATCTAGGAGTGTCTGGGTGGTTCAGTGGATTCAGTGTCCAACTTTGGCTCAGGTCATGATCTCATGGTTTGCGGGTTTGACCCCACATCAGGCTCTGTAATGACAGCTCAGACGCCGGAGCCTGCTTCACATTCTGTGTCTCCCTCTCTCTCTGCCCCTGCCCCACTTGTGCTCTATCTCAAAATTAAACATTAAAAAAAATTAAAAGAAAAAAAGAAAGATCTGCTTCTCAAAGTGGATCTTAGAAAATAATACTTTAATGGAGTTTTTAGGGAGATGAACCAGTGAGGGGGCAGATCACACTGATAGGTAGGGACAAGGAGAAACTATAAGACAACTAAGCTTAGTCTTAAGGTATAAGAAATGCCATGTCTATCCAACTTGAACCCCAAACCCTATCTCTAAATACGTAGTTAAGATGAAGAACCTGAAACACTTGAGTGAGTCTCCCTCCCTCCAAATGAGTGAAATTATATCCATTCAGAAACACATCTACCCAGAGACCACAGGATATGACTATTTGGCCATGGATCAAGGGTGGAAGAATAGAGGGAATGGACCACGGGTTCTACTTTATAATGGTAGAGTATATCTTCCTCAATAAGGTTAGCTCCTAAAGCCAAGACAAAAGGTAAAAATTACCCTTGAAAATCTAAGGGCACAATTTTGGAGACTGAACTTGTCTCTCAATATAGTAGTTCCCCCTTATCTGTAGTTTCACTTGCATAGTTTAATAACCCCTAGTCAACAGCATCTGGGGGCAGATGATGGTCCTCCTGAGGCCCTTACCAGCCGAACACTACATCACAGGGCCCACGTCATTCCCCTCACTTCACCTCACCACCTACGCATTTCATCAGCTCACACCGGCACTGGAAAGGGAGCTGCAGTACATGAAGATGTTGAGGCCACACTGACATAACTTTTGTTCCAGTAGATTACTGTTGTTCATCTCTTACTGTATCTAACTTGTAAGTAAGTTTTATCATAGGTATGTATGTAACGACAGAAGTACAGCATATTTAGGGTTTAGTACTTGCTGCAGATTCGGGCCTCCAGTGAGGGTCTTAGAATGTATTCCCGCGGATAAGGGGGATTACTATGTGTAGGACTAACACAGCCTGTTTCCCTCCACATTGGAGCAAATCCCAACTTCTTCAGTTGAGCACCATATGAAGTGGTAGCTTATGCTTAAAGATGTAGGAACAGTATCTTAAAATACTAGAATAACCCTCAGGAATAGTGAGTCACATGATGAAGGCATATGGGATCTGAGAACTAAGGGGCTCAGATGATTCAAGTTTCCAACTTCGACACTGTTCCAGAACACACGTTGCCTGAGAATGGTAAATGGCATTACTCACACTATTTAAACTGTGCTATTTCCGCTTAACACATGAAACAATGTGCGTAAACCATGAAGTAATTGTATAGTACTCCAAATATCCAAATGTTATCAGTAAATCGTACCCTCTATAATAATAATTTTCGTTAAAAATGGCTCATTAGCAACACTTTCTTAAAAACATATTGTATCCATGAGACAAAAAATATATTAATGAATTTACAAACCTTTTCTCTACATCCAAATTAGCTTCGGTTTCCATTTCAATATTGTTACCATCAGGTTTCTCTTGAGAAGTTGTTCTTGCTCTTTTACTTTCCACTACTTTTGCTGCTGCCTTAAAAAATGGGGTTGTGAAAGAGGAAGGAATCCATGAAGCCATTCTGAACAAATAGCATTAAAATTAAGCCTTCTAATTCTCTGACAGTCATAACCAAAGTGTCTGTTCACAGGTCAATAAAGGGACTGCGCTGTATTTTTCTCCAGGAAGGAGGACATCAATAGCAGCTGCTTTAGTTATCTGCTTGGTTTTTAGGCCTTACAGAGGTCTTTCCTTATACATGTATTTGGTATACACAGAGCTTGCTAGGCAATTTTAAGATAAAAGGTTATTTTTTTTTTTAAATCAATAAAAATTCCAGATATTTTAAGATAAAACTCCCTTAATTAGTGCTCCACTGAGGATAAAATGTAACAAAAAATTTTTTTAATTTTTTTAAATATTTGTATTTATTTCTAGGAGAGAGAGAGAGAGAGACAGAGAGCGTGAGCAGGGGAGGGTCAGAGAGAGAAGGAGATACAGACTCCGAAATAGGCTCCAGGCTTTGAGCTGGCAGTCAGCACAGAGCCCGACGCGGGGCTCGAACCCATGACCCACGAGATCATGACCTAAGCGAAAGTCGGACGCTTAACCGACTAAGCCACCCAGGCGCCCCACAAAAAAATTTTCTTTTAAAGGACCTTCTTCAGGGGCACCTGGGTGGCTCAGTCGGTTACGGCTCAGGTCATGATCTCGCGGTTCATGGGTTCGAGCCCCACTTTGGGCTCTGTGCTGACAGCCAGCTCAGAGCCTGGAGCCTGTTTCGGATTTGTGTCTCCCTCTCTCTGACCCTCCCCTGCTCACGCTGTCTCTCTCTCTCTCAGAGAAATAAATATAACATTAAAAAAATTTTTTTTAAGAAAAGGACCTTCTTCAGTCCAATTTTACTTTTTATAAAAACATGCAAAAATTTTCTTTAACTTACTTTTCCTTCAACTTTTTATTCTGAAATTTGCCCAACTCTTATTTGAAAAAGTTTAAAAGACATTGCAAAGATCACTGATAAACCCTTTAGGTTCACTAATTGTAACATTTATCCATTCTTCTACAAAATCATTAAATAAGATTCCAATTAGTTTTTAAGGATTTCTATTTTAAGTATTCTCCTTTATTACAACAATTTCTCCTCAGTTTATTGTTAGAGTCTCTCTGAAATATGCATACCTTCATAAGAAAGGCTGATGATTTTTCACTTATTACACAATTCACATAACTCTTAATTTTCTCCATCATGTGGCTGTAGCTGAAGTGTTGAAAAATGGAGTGGAATATATCTCTCTGAGAGATTACCATAAGCAATTTCCTTTTTAAAGACTAAAGAAAACAGGAAAAATGTATTAACACATACATCACAAAAAGATACTAATTTCGTCACTTTAATTTAAAAAATCATATTATAAACTCAGGGATACATGAGAACCTAAAAAATTATGTTTTAGGGGTGCCTGGGTGGCTCAGTCGGTAAACGTCTGACTTTGGCTCAGGTCACGATCTCACGGTTCATGGGTTTCACCTTGCATAGGGTTCTGTGCTGACAGCTCAGAGTCTGGAGCCTGTTTGAGATTCTGTGGCTCCCTCTCTCTCTCTGCCCCTCCCCTGGCTCATGCTTTGTCTCTCTCTGTCTCAAAAATAAAGTTAAAAAAAAAATTCTGTTTTAAATGGCCTCCCAATATATTTTTTCTTACTTAAAAAAAAAAAACCTACTTTGTATTTCACACACATAACAAAAGGATTAGAAAATAAAATTATGAACCTGAATGTTCATTGCCAAGCTTATGGAAATAAAACATCATCCGAATAACCGAAGTCCTTGTTTACTACCAAAATGATTATACCTCCAGCTTCTCTCCTCAAGGTAACCATTATCCTGAATTTAGAATTTACCATATTCATGCATTCCTTTAAACTTGAACTATGTATGTATGCACCCATAAATGTATGGTACTGTGTAGCATATGTGTATTTTCTGAAACTTGTTACATTTTGCTCAACTCTGACATTTATTTATGTTGATTTTTTATAGAATTAGCTACTTTCACTGTTGTACAATATTCCACTGATCAAAAATACCATTTACTCATCCATTCTTCTAGCCTTTTGAAAGCAGTTAGAGGCTATTTTCTATTACTGCAATACTGATAAAGATTTCTCTACATGTCTTCTTGTGCACAGTACAATTTTTTCTTGGACATCAGATCTTTGAAGGCTGGTTGCACAATAAAAGCTATAGAGCCTTCAAAAAATTCTACTTCTCAGGCTCCATTCCAGATCAATTGTCTTAGTGGGGGCTGTTTTTGTTTTTTGTTAAATAAAACTTCATGGCTTTTAAAATGTGCAGTAAAAGTAAAAAGTTACTCTAGGGTATTTATCTAGAAGCAGAATGGCTAGAATGCATACTTCTAGATTTTGCTAAAATGCTCTCCTAAGTTTAAGTACTAATTTACATACACCACAGAGAGAAAGGTATGGCCGCATTACCATTTCTCTACTCTCTGGGCCAACTGTTGGTATTCTAAGATATTTTAATTGTTGCCAGTCTGAGGTATAGGAAATGCTATTTCAATATATTACTTGGGATTGCGTTGATTACTCATCAGAGTGAGGTTAAGTGCTTCTTCTTATGCTTTATGGCTATAAGTGAAGGTTTCCTCTTCTGTGAGGCAGAGTGGAATTTTCAGTAGCCTCATGGCGCTAAGGCAAAAAAAAGTGGGGACAGGGAACTCAATAAACATAATCAGGTTTTCAGCTGAGATCTCTGGAGGGTCACAGCCTAGGAACAGGGGCAAATTAGAGACAAACTAAGTCTAAATAAAACTACAACCTACTTGACTCCACTCAGTCCCTCAATGGATCAAGGTGACCACTTTTATACTCTATACCAGCATATGAAAAGGTGCCCAACTTCACTAGTCATGAGAGAGAAAAACTAAAACCCAATGTGACAGTACTACACATCTGCTGGCATACTAAAAGGAAACCCACAGAGAAGGTCTGTGAAGCAACTGGAACTCTCTCACACTACTGAAGGAACTGATATAACCACTTTGGAAAACAGTTTGGCAGTTATCTACTAAAACTGAGTACGTGCATACCTTATAACCCACCAAATCTATTCTTAAATATATACCCAACAGAAACACATACATTTGTTCTACAAAAGATGTGTAACAGGAATGTAACAGCCAAAAACTGGAAATAATTGAAATGTTTCTCAACAGTAGAATGGATAAGTTGCATATTCCAACAATGGAACAATGAAAATAAATGAAATATTGTTAGAAGCAACAACATGGGTCAATCTTATATAAACTTGCTATATGACTATATTATATAAAGTTTGGAAACAAGTAAAACTAATCTTGCATGTCACAAGTCAGGATCCTGGTTATCCTTGAGAAGGTGGGATGGTGACTGCAGGGTGCTGGTGATCTTCTTTTCCTTGATCTAGGGGCTCATCACACAAGCATGTTTCTTTTGTGAAAAGGCATCTATTTATATACTGATGGTACACGCATGCTACTAAAGGTATACTACTGTTCAATAAAAAGTTCACTGAAAAAAATATAATTACCTTATTTCTTTAAACAAGCTTAAGTTATTCCAACAACACTGTTTGTAATATTGAAAAACCAGTAAGTTCTACTGACTTTAACATTACGTTACACATATACACAAAAACTACTAGTGATCACATAAGAGACCTCCAGAAAAATAAACTATGTTTTTTCCTATATCTGTGCTGCCCAGTATGGCAGCCATCAGCCCCATGTAGCTACGGAGCCCTTGAAATAGAAGACCTGAATTTAGACAGAAGTATAAAATACACATGAGATTTTAAAAACTTCGTACAAAAAGGAGGCTGTAAAACATCCCATCAATACTTACTTATGTTGATAAAATGTTAAAAATTATGTTTTCGGATATACTGGGCTAAATGAAATACTAAAATTCATTTCAGTCGCTTCTTTTCAATTTTTTTAATGTGGCTACTAAAACACATATGTGACTTGCATAATTTTTCTCTTGGACAGCACTGTTCTATCTTGTCTAAAAGATAAGTTTAAAAGAAAGCATCCCTGGGGCGCCTGGGTAGCTTAGTCGGTTAAGCGTCCGACTTTCGCTTAGGTCATGATCTCGCGGTTCGTGGGTTCGAGCCCCGCGTCGGGCTCTGTGCTGACTGCCAGCTCAGAGTCTGGAGCCTGTTTCAGAGTCTGTGTCTCCCTCTCTCTCTGACCCTCCCCTATTCACGCTGTCTCTCTCTATCCTAGAAATAAAATAAAAATAAAAAAAAATAAATAAAAAATAAAAAATAAAAGAAAGCATCCCTTTCTTTCTCCATTGTTCTCTCCATTTTCCTCACTCCATACAGACAGGTTTAAAATTTCTGACTCTAGGGCGCCTGGTGGCTCAGCTGGTTAAGTGTTTGACTCTTGGCTTTGGCTCAGGTGACGGTGTCTGTTGGAGCCCTGTGTTGGGCTCTGCACTGAGAATGGATCCTGCTTGCAATTCTCTCTCTCCCTCATTCCATGTCCCTCCCTGGCTCGTGCACGCACCCTCAAAATAAATAAACTTCAAAACAAAACAAAAACAAAAAGAAAAGAAAAATAAATTATGATTCTAATTTAAGCAACTACCTCACAAGAATTCGAGTCATCAAATATTCTTTCAAAGACTTCTTCTGCTTCTTTAAAATTGCCATTTTCCATACAAACAGCTACAGCCTAAAAGACAGGATGACAAATACATACCTTTTTAAACATGTATAATTGCTGTTTAATATTGAAATAAGTCCTGTTAAATCTAAACTACTTCACTAAAAAATGTGATAAATGATATAAAATACCTTTTCAAAGATGAAATAACTGTGGTTTGAAAAAGATGTTAACAATTTTTCATTGGCCCTTGGCATATTTACATAAATGCCCAGCATTCTAGCTCTTTCAAATTTAGGCTAATTAAAAGCAGGCATTAAGGGGGGTCCTGGGTGGCTCAGCTGGTAGAGCATCTGACTCTTGATTTTGGCTCAGGTCATGACCCCAGGGTTGTGGGATCGAGCCCCACGCTGGGCTTTGCACTGAACATGGAGCCTACTTAAGCTTTTCTCTCTCCCTCAGCCCCCCTCCCCCACTCACATGCACTCTCTAAAATAAACGACAAAAAAAGCAGACATAAATAAATAAATTAGGAGCTACATTATGTACATTTAGGTCTGACCTAAATATTAATTTGAGCAAAAGGGAAATGAGAGAGGTAGTGGATGGTGTTTATGATGATTAGGATATGTAAAATTAGCTAGTTAGGATCCTTGAAAATCTCTAATAGAAACCTAGGAAGCCAGATGCTTCTGAATAATCACTTTATAAACTGGCCTTTCTGATATATTATGTGGTAAGATATGGGACTACCATTACCATCTGGGTAGCTTTGTAAACTTTGGCAAGCTATTTAACCTCATGTGCCTCAGTTTCCTGGTAGGTAAAGCAGTGAAAATAATAGTACCTATCTCATAGGACTGTTTTAAGGATTAGAGTTCTACATGAAAAGTGCTTAGAATAGTATCTGATGAATAGCAAGCAATATATTTGCTATGAATCTATGGTAGCCCACTCAACTTTACCCTAGTGTACTAATGATGGCTTGCTTCCTCTAGAACCCCCTCCAAATACTGGCATAACCTGACAAAGCTCTTTGTCCCAGGCTGAAATTCTTAAAAGTAGCAGTCATATTTTTGCCTGTTCTCTTCTGGTCTTAATTCTACTTGACAATCACCATACTAACAATAATTCCTTTTTGGGAAGGTGGGCTTTCATCTGGATTTTCTCTCCTACCCAACCATAAAATAATTTTCTAAAACTGAGGAAAAATGTATTTAACTGAAACAATCCTTAGTATTTGCTCTGCCTGTTAGCAAAACATAGTTCCCTGCCATTGTACTTTGAATGACTTTTTAGCTCCTCACTCTTTAACAGATTATTCCTAAAATTCTCTCTACATAGTTAAAATTTTACATTCCCTTATTCACAAAAATCTATTAATTTCTTATCAAATATTGTTTTTCATATTTGTAGTTTTTAATAGGAATTGAGACAGTACAAATTACTGATTTTTGAAAGCTGCTTTGTGATCTTTAAAATGGCGCCATATATTTTCTTGAGTGGGGTCTATGTGTGTGTATATACATATACACACACACACACATAGCAGTAAGAAATATGAAGTCCCAGCTCTTAGAGCTTGTATTAAAGAATGGAAACCAGAGGTCAAACGTCTGAAGAGAGTAAGTATATTAAATTTTACTTTGGGTTTACTGTCCAATTTCTATTAAGTGGCTCTAGATTGCTCTAGATGTTATATGCTTAGATTCTACCAGAATATTAATATTAATAACATAATATTCATACCTGAATTTTAATTAAATTCTGTATTTCTTCATGAAGTTTGTCATGTTCCTTGTCAATTGAGGCCCAAATCATCAGGGCTGATTCCAAGGGTGTAATTCGTTCATCACTTTCAAACTGTGCATCTTTTAAAACCAAAACAAAAATAAGTAACTTAGGAAGCTAAGTAGAACCTTACTTTGGCCAATTTTTAATGAATTCATCTCTTTAAATATTTATTGAATATATTCAGTATGTGCCAGGCAGTATTCCTGTACACAGCAATTTAGGTAAGTGATTTTAGTTTTCAAGTTAATTTCCTTTTCTTCTTTGAAAAATCTGAAGGAGCATTTAACTGTTAGCAGTTTCAACGATTTCTACTTTATGTCCTGTTGTCTTCTAATTGTTTCTTCAACAGTTTGCTTATTTATTTAATGTTTATTTATTTTGAGGGAGAGAGTAAGAGAGAAAAGAGAATGAATCCCAAGCAGACTCTACATTGTCAGCACAGAGCCTGATGTGGGGCTGGATCCCACAAACCGTGAGATCATGACCTGAGCTGAAATCAAGAGTTCAATGCTTGACTGAGGCACCCAGGCACCCCTCCAACATTTTAAACATAAAAATGTATTAATGTGTAGAGTAAGCCTCTTTATATTCCAGGCCCTGTGCCAGGTACTTAGGATATGACCTGGAAGAAGAAACAGTTCCTGCCCTTATGAAACTCAAGTGCTAATTATGAAGAAAGACAAATCGATGTGACTGGTACTTTGTTAGAATCATGTACTATGCCAGTGCTTCTCAGCTCTAGCTATACCTCACAATCATCAGAGGAGCTTTAAAAAACTACAGGGGTGCCTCTATAGAGTACGACTCTTGATTTCGACTAAGGTCATGATCTCAGTCGGGTTGTGAGATCAAGCCGTTAGTCAGGCTTCCCATTAAGCATGGAGCCTGCCTGAGATTCTCTCTTTCTGCCCCTCCCCTGTGTGGTCTCTCTCTCTCAAAATAAACAAACAAAATAAAATGCAATACCTAGACGCATCCTTTAGAGACTGATTTAATTAATTAGTACAGGGTAGAGCCCCTGCATCTGTATTTCCCAAAAACCCTCTAGGAGGGTCTAATGTATCTGAGGAATAGAATATCAACTCTACGAAAGGATACTAGAAGAGAATCCTTAATGAAATAGAAACAATCCAAACTGGAACGCTGAGGATAAACATGAGATGACACGGATGGGAGGGGGAACATTTCATGAAGGCAGCAGCAGAACATAAGGCAAAGGAGTACAAAAGATATTCACACTCACAGCCAACACGTATTAAGGTTGTATTATGTATTAGGCACTATGCTAAGCACTTAACATGCAACAGCTCCTTTGTCCACACAATTTCTTTAAAAGGGGATACAACAGTATCAACTTTGCCTTTTATAAAGTAGGATCTGAGATTTGGAGAGGTCACACAGCTAGCAAGTAGTAGAAGCAGACTCCAGAACACTTAAAAACCATTTAGTTTGTCTCAAAACAAGGTGTGTTTCAGGAATAAGAAGATGCCTGGTAAGGCTAGAGTACAAACTGGAAAGCACGAAATTGAAAACGCAAAGGCAGATTGCCTAATCTTTCTTTCTTAATTTCACATTTCTTTTTCTTTTAAAAACTCACTTCAGGGGCGCCTAGGTGGTTCGGCCATACAAGCGTCTGACTCTTGATTTTGACTCGGGTCATGATCTCATGGTTCATGAGGTTGAGCCCCGCAGCTGACAGTGTGGAGGCTGCCTGGAATTCACTCTCCCTCTTTCTCTGTCCCTCCCCTGCCTGCCTGTGTGAGTGCTCCCTTTCTCTCAGAATAAATAAACATTAAAAAGAAAATAAAAACTCACTTCAATATTTGTATTTCCTACTAAGCTTCTTGACTGACACTACCTAACCTATCTCATTAATCTGCCTTTCTTCTCATAAATGTGAGATGTAGGAGAAAAAAATGTATCAATGTTAAATCCTAACTTCAAAAATTTCAGAGGAGACTTTCACTTTCAGGCAGGATGTAGGATACTGCAATAGGCCAGCACTCCCAGTACAGCTAGAAAAAGGGGGGACAAATTGCAAAATCATGTTGCTAGAAACACTGGATAGTGGTAGAAGCAAAGAGAACTAGCTTTGCTTCATCTTCAGGGAGAGAATCCTTTTGAGGTGAGTCAATGATATGTGGCTTTTCTTTCCTGGCCTCATTTGCTCATAAGACTGAGGATTCAGTGAGTGCACTCCAGGCAGGGAGATTTTACTGGGGTAAGAGAAACGAGGAAAGCTTCTGGCGGTTTCCTGGGGGCTAGCTTGGTGGACTGGAAACTAGAGGAAATGAAAACACATGGCTGGTTTTCCCCTCAAGTCATTTGGTGAATTCTGGGGCAGTTCAGAAAGTTGGGGTGGAAAGGTAGGGCAGTCTCCCAGAGTTGTACAGAACTTAAAAAATAAACTCCCATGAGAGAACGGAACCTGCCATAAACAAATACCTGCCGTTAAGGACATCTGTCACACTGTAAAGCTATATGGGGCAGGAGACTAATGCCAGTATGGTAGCCACTGATCATACATCATTATTAAACAGTTAAAACATGGCTAGTTCCAAATGGAAATTGCTTTAAGTATAAAATATACCCAAGATTTCAAAGACTTACTGAAAAAAAAGGGGGGGGATAAAATATTTCATTAACATGTTTTATATTGATACACAGTTTAGAAATACTGGGTTAAACAAGATATTGCCAAAATTGGGGCACCTGGGTGGCTTAGTCAGTTAAGTGTCCGACTTTGGCTCAGGTCATGATCTCACGGTTCGTGGGTTCGAGCCCCGCGTCGGGCTCTGTGCTGACAGCTCGGAGCCTGGAGCCTGCTTCGGATTCTGTGTCTCCCTCTCTCTCTGACCCTCCCCTGCTCACGCTGTCTCTCTCTCTCAGAAATAAATAAAAAACATTAAAAAAAAAGATATTGCCAAAATTAAGTCCATCTATTTCTTTTCAATTGCATATACAGCTCACTTTATATTTCTATTAGACAATGCTGCTGTTGAGCAACCACTTAGGAAAAAAGCAGAAGAGTTTTATATATAGCTGAAAATCCTCCATATAAATTAGAATAAAATTTTAATTGCTGCCTCACTTGAGTCCATGATAGTGAAATACACTGATTCTTGACAATTGATATGTGCCTGTTATGTCTATGATATACCCAAACAGGGATCCTGGTGAACTGTAAACCACGGGGTCACACACACATTCTGCATTTCTTTCCAGAAACAAAGGAAAGGTTGGAGGAAGGGTTGTCTGGGAGAAAGGAAGATCTACTGAACAACTGCTGACACGTGAAACACAGGTGGGCACTTTAAAATATTCTGTCATATTTAATTTACAAAACAACTGTTAACAACCATGTTAACTTATCATCTGCATGGTCAGGAATTCTCTGATTGTGTCCACATCAAGATGTTTTTCTTCTTTAGCTATAGGCCCAGACTACCTAGAGTTCTGCTCCCCCATATTTACTCTGCTTCTGGTCCTATTCACTTATGGTCATGCATTAGCTGCAGACCCGGTCTCCCCCTCAGCAGGAAGCATGCTGTGTGAGCTGGAGTGAGGCAGCAAGGGGCCTGAGAGTGGTACTAATGCACTGGAATTTCGCCATCCTATGACAGCATTAGAAGTAAGCAGTTTCATGTTAAGTACTGCCTACCACTTAGCACTGTTGGGAAAGCATTTTGTAAATGGTAAAAACCAATACAAATATGTAATTATTTTTATCAAAAGGTCCTGTAAATGACCATGCTGTAAATATCATCTATTACTAATAAACTGAAGCAGGCTTGCCCATTACAATCTAAAATTACCTGTGGAGATAAAGGAGAGAGGTTTATAGCTACAAATCATATATGCCTATCTAAATAAGTACTAAAATCAAGTTCAAATAAAAGGTTTCAATTATCATAGTTGCTAGTAAAAAACAGAATGTATATGAAAGTAAGAGTCACCAAAGTTACCCTACAGTCAAATGTAAAGTGAAATTTCCAGGCGGTCCATGAAGCGTGGCTCCCCATGTGTCGGAATCACCATGGAACTTACCAGAAATACACACTCCAGGGCCCCTCCCATCCATCCCATCAGGAATTCAGGGCAGGGAAGGGGACTCAGCATTCTGTTTTTAAACAGGTGTCTGAATAACTCCGGAGCAAGCTAAGTCTGACCACCAGCGCTCTCAGGAGATCAGAACTAGGTTTCTCTGACTTGCTTACGATATGCTTAAATAGATGGACATGCCAAACACATCGTGTAAACTCAAAAACAACTAACAGCTCCCATGTGTTTCTTCTCATCGTTTTACCTTTAACACAGATTAAAACATTTTCAAAATAAGATAAAAACACATATTTACCAAGGGTTTTTCCTGCTGCAACTCTTGTCAAAAACTGACATATGTATATAGTTTTCAGCTGATAAGCGGTTAGACTCGACAGCCCATGAATAATAGCTGAAAAAGAAAGGCATGAAGTTTATTAAAACTTTTTTTTAAAAAAAGCCAAACTTGACCCAGCAGTGCCTCTCTGTGGTTGGTTGGGTAATAGGCTGTAAACATGCAAAAATCATAAATTGAGAGCTATGTTTTTATTTATAGACCATTTTTTTAAGTGAGAAAAATAGCAGTGAACGTTTTTCTTGCAAAATAAAAACAGATTTTCACATGCAAAATAATAAATATTTAAAAGTACTTCCACAGGTAGCGCTCTACACTAACAAAAAGGGGGATTTAGACTCAAACTGTAAAATGTGTCAAATCATTAGCTGGAAGTTTATTTTATACTTTAAAGCTCCTAACATTAAAGGAAATATTTTATATTATTTTGGTCAAGGTTTCAGATAAGTGAGTCTGTTAAATTTACAAAGAGTTAAAAAGCCTATTTCTTGGGGCAGGATGGCGGCAACGGGAGGGCCCTGAGTGCGACCATCTGCTAGACCCTAGGTCCCATGGCCTTTCCAGAAGGCCGTGTGGGTCCTAAGAAGTGAGTTCACAGCCCGACCCAACAAAAGCACGTTGGCTTTCTCGCCATGGCCATGGGGTCATCCTGAGAGAGCCTCTGCCTGGAGGGGCGGCAGCTCCTGGGGGGCTGCAGTGCGAGCGCCCCACTGAGGCACGAGGCCGGTCAAGCAGGTCTCGCTGTGCCCACAGGTGCGACATGGAGCACCGCAGACTTACAGGCAGGGGGCAATGCCTCCCCCAAGGCGGGGGGGGGGGGGGCGCTCTGCTGGCTGTTCTGTGCTCTCACCTCAGCGCTCCGCAGGCAGAGACGGCAGGGGGCGCACCAGGCGTGCCCCGCTGGCTGGGGTGACTGCAGCGGCAGGAGACTGTGCAAACTCCCAGGGTGCGAACACAGCTGAGTGTGGGGCCACAGGCCATGGGGAGAAAATCACATGCAGCTCATCTAAGAGGAATGTTCAAAAGCTGCCGCTCAGCTCTCACAGAACAACACTTATTCTGGAAATTCGAAGGGGCCGTCATAGACGTGCCCTTGGTCTTAACTGTGTTCATCAGTGACAGCTGGACAGAAAAGCTCTGGAAATATCACTACCTTTACTCTTTGTCAGAGGCCTTAGAGGTCCTATCGCAGACGCAGACCATAGAATTAACGAATTTGTGGCACTCCTTCCTGGGAACGTGGGGTGGCAACCTCCTCTCCGTCTCGTCTAGATATCACAGGAGCAAAATCGAGTAGAATAGTTCCTTTCCCTATTGTCATTTGGTTTGGGACAGGACGTCATGGGGCATACACGGAAAGGAGGCAGCAACTTTAGGCCTCAGTTTACCAACTACCTTTCCTTTCCTCTGCTACTTATTTAAAACTTTCAGGATACAATTTCAGCAACAACAACAAAAGATTATTTCTCAGCCAAAACCTGTTTCTCCTCAGCCCTAACCCGAAGGAAGAAATAAAACTGCAGATGTATAAAAACAAATTTATTAATATTAGTCCTGCAAATATTTGGATGCCGCCCCACATGTAATGCTAGGCAGTGAGAATGATGCTGAGTAAACCATAATCCTGGATCTCAGTGAGTTCATTACTATGTAGCAATGAAAGACAGATGATTGAAAAAGTGGAGGAAAGGAAAAAGACCAGAACAGAATGCTATAGATACATATAACAAAGAAGCCTTAGCGGGGCGCCTGGGTGGCTTAGTTGGTTAAGCGTCCGACTTTCGCTTAGGTCATGATCTCGCGGTTCGTGGGTTCGAGCCCCGCGTCGGGCTCTGTGCTGACTGCCAGCTCGGAGCCTGGAGCCTGCTTCAGATTCTGTGTCCCCCCTCTCTCTCTGACCCTCCCCTGCTCACGCTGTCTCTCTCTCTCTCTCTCCTAGAAATAAATAAAAATATTAAAAAAAGAAACAAAAAACAAAGAAGCCTTAGAATGTATTTTAGTAGTTAGTTGGAGGAAGGAGGTAGGAAAGCTTCTCTGAGGAAATTATATTTAAAGAAAGACCTGAAGGCACCACTGTTAACACTTCTCCCAGGGATAGGTTGGTGTGTATAAAGATTAAATCAACTAGCAAAACCAAAAAGCAGTCTTACAGCTACTAAGCAAATAAAAGACAAATACATTCACTTGTAATTATTTCCTCAATTCTAAAGTAGCATAATATTATGCTGTTCCAGAGATTATCTGGACCAAAAACAATTTAATTAAACAGTATTCAGAGAGAGCACAAAATTTATATAAAATTTAAACAGTTCAATATTTACTTTACAGCTACTGCTAGCCAATGTTAGTTTAACACACAAACCAAACGTTAAAATTTCAATGCTACGAATGTTAATAAGTATGATATAGGAGCAAAACAAAAGAATCTACTCTCTGCTAGGGAAGAAAGTCAGACCTCTATCTTCACCTCCCTCCATATTCAATTTAGTCCATATGCAATACCTACAAATACTGCTGCCCTTCTGTTCTTCGTACCTGCTAGTCATAAAACAAAACAACACAAAGAAAACCTCCCCTGGTTGAACCCGGCTATTTGCTTTTTCCTCACCTGTAACCAAACACTGTTGACAGAAACACACTAGGGAGATCTCCTGACTGGCTACAATAGCCACTGTACTTAAGCACTTCTAATATCAGGCACTACTCTAAGCACTCCACACCAGCGGTTTTCAAAGTGGAGTGATTTTTTGTCCTTTAGGGGACGTTCGGCAAGGTCTAGAGACAATTCTGATTGTCATGAGTGGAAGGGAGGGGCTTCTAGCATCTGCTACTTGTGGTCTGGGACTCTGCTAAATGTCCTACAATGCAGAGGAGAACCCTCACCTTCACCCCTCCACTCTCATGCATGCACAGAACAAAGAATTATGTAGTGCAAACACATAGTGTCAACAGTACTGAGGTCGATAAACCTTGCTTTATACCTATCACTTCATGTGTTTCTCTCAACAGCTCTGTTAGGTATAAATACTATTATCACCACTTTACACATGAAGAAATTGAGGGGCGCCTGGGTGGCTCAGTAGGTTAAATGTCTGACTCTTGATTTCGGCTCAGGTCTTGTCATGGTTCCTGAGTTCAAGCCCGCATCAGACTCTGTGCTGACAGAGAGGAGAATCCCTCCTTACACACACACACTCTCTCTCTCTCTCTCTCTCTCTCTCTCTCTCTGCCTCCTACCCCAAATAAAAAGATGAGAAAACTGACCTACCAAGAGGTAAGTAACTTGCTCAGGTCTAACAGCTATAAAGTACCAGAGCCAGGAATCAAACTCAGACAATTTATTCTGGAGCCCATGCCTTTTTTTTTTTTTTTTTAAGTTGATTTATTTATTTTGAGACAGAGAGCGAGGGGGGAGGGGCAGAGAGAGGGAGAGAGAGAATTCCAGGCAGGCTCTGCTGTCAGCATCAGCCAGAGACAGACTAGATCCTATGACCTCACACCTGAGATCCTGACCTGAGTAGAAAAAAATTAAGAGTCAGATGCTTAACGGACTGTGCCACCGAGGCGTCCCCTGGAGCCCATGCTCTTAATCACTATCTTAACTCCTTCCCATGGTGAGAGATCAGTTAGAAATAACAGTCTGGAAAAGGCCTTTCTAAGTTAAGTGAGGTGTGAGAACCATTGTGAGTCAGAATGAAGGAGCTAAGAATATTCTAGAAAGCATCAAGGGTTGTGTGTTTATTGCAAAGTGTAGTAAATGAAATCCTATAAAAGATAAAAGGGAGTCCTTTCAGCCAAAATTGGAAAATACAGAGACAACACTATGTTCACAATTTACAGGTCACTGATTAGCAGCGCAACTTTAAAAAATAGTTTACTCTCTGTGGGTTTCTGTGCCCTTAACCTAAAAATAATACAGGTGGCCTAGATTATTCCTCAGGTCTTGACCTAGAACCTCAAAAGAAGTCTCTATTTTTCAGAAAGGTTTTCAATTTATAGAATTATTGTGAAGATAGAAACCCTACAGACCCTCCACCCAGTTTCCCCTATTAATAAAACATCTTACATTAGCATGGTATAGGTTACATTAATGAACCAACGTTAATATATTATTAACTAAAGTCCATGCTTTATTCTGTCTTAGTTTTTTGGTATTGGGATTTGTCTGTTTTTATCACAATGTGACTGGAGTTAAGAAGTTCTGAGAGGAAGATCAAAGAGGTCAAATTCCATATTCAATACATCACATAAAGTGCACATACTACCCACTGTCACTGTTCCTGTTGACCTTGACCTACGTGTGAGGTACTCTTTGTTAGGCTTCTCTACTGTAGTTTTCCTTCCCAACTCCACACTGCTCTTCTCAGAATACTGTGTGCACAGCCCCCACGTAAGGAGTGAAGTGGTCCGCTTCACCTCCCTGACGACCCAGAAGCTACATAAATTACTTGGAATTCTTCTGCAGGAGTTTCTTCTCTCATTTATTTATTCCGTCATTTACTTACATCAGTATAGACTCAGATAATTATTTTACTTTTGGGTTATGATTCAAATTATGTTTTTGCTTGAGATGCTGTGGCCATTGGGAGCTCTTACAGCTGCCTCCTGCTCCCTTTGTACCCCCAAAGTTTTCTGTTTGGGGGTTTGCTTTTAGTACTTCCTTCCTTTCTGGCACAAGATGCTCCAGGTTCATCCTGCCTATTTCCTGTGCCAGTTCCAGATTCAGGCCATTTCTCCAAAGAGCTTTGGTTCCCTTTACTGAGGAATGGTATTAGAAACCAAGCCTCCGGTGCTAGGTTACTACTCGGAGTTACACTGCTTCTGTGCCCTTTCACCTACCAGGATAAGAAAATGAGTAGATGTGGGGCGCCTGGGTGGCTTAGTCGGTTAAGCGTCCGACTTTCGCTTAGGTCATGATCTCGCGGTTCGTGGGTTCGAGCCCCGCGTCGGGCTCTGTGCTGACTGCCGGTTCAGAGCCTGGAGCCTGTTTCAATCTGTGACTCCCTCTCTCTCTGACCCTCCCCTGCTCATGTTGTCTCTCTCCTAGAAATAAATAAAACATTAAAAAAAAAATTAAAAAAAAATAAAAAAAAAAAAGAGTAGATGCTAACCTGTGTCTAGATATGTACAGAAATATGCATATACATTTCTATATGTAACCATCTAGAGAGTATTATGCTGAGCGAAATAAGTCAGGCAGAGAAGGACAAATACCATGTTTGCACATATATGTGAATTAGGAGGAAGTTAACCGAGGACCATGGGGGAGAAGCAGGGGAAAAATAGTGGGGGAGAGGGAGGGAGGCAAACCATGAGAGACTCTTGAATACAGAGAACAAACTGAGGACTGATGGGGGTGGGGGAGAGGGGAAGAGGAGTGATGGGCATGGAGGAGGGCACTTGTTGGGATGAGCACTGGGTGTTATATGTAAATCAACTTAACAATAAACTATAAAAGGGGGGGGGAAGCACAGGCCCAAAATGGTGTCACTCAGGCTGAGTCCCCAAGTGGGCTTATCACCAAATCTAATTGCACTTTCAACCTTCCCGAGAGATACAATCTAAACTGGTTCGCAGGAACTCGTGACTTGGAACCAAAAAGTCTGCCAAATGGGCCCTCTCCATCTTCCTTTGGAGAAGGAATCTGCATGAGACGCCCTGCTGTTCCTCCTAAAGAGAAAGAACCTAGCCTGGAATAATCCTTTTCTTTTGCTTGTTAACTTTCTTGCCCTGCCCTCCTTCCTATTAAAATCTTCCATTTTTAACAACTCCTCCGACCTCCTACCTGCTTGGCTGGGTGGGATGCCGCCCAATTCATGAAATTGTTTAATAAAGCCAATTGGATCCGCAAATTTACCCAACAAATGTTGTCTCTTAACACCATCTGTGCTTGTATGGAGCCAAACAGGAGCTCATACTGATGTTTCCAAATCAAATTCACACGCACACACAGATAATTCTACCTTCCTCCCCAAAGTGGAGTTTTAAAATAATTCCAAGTCTAATGAACTGGCTTCACTTCAGGATTTAACTGCCTAATTAATGGAAATTAACCACGGCTCTAGTGCTATCTGACGCAGTATGCGGAAAGGTTCTTGGGTTGGAAGATAAGGCACAAGTGTGGAAAACTCCTTTTAACCTACCAATACTTTAGACTGCTTAACTTGTTCACTCCTCTACAAACTAGGATTACTTGCCTAATTTACGGGATTACCATGAAGATGAAATGTTCCAATATCGTTTTCTGAAGTGTTTAATTTTATATTAAATTCTAGGGTGTCTTTCTGTTCTTACTGAAAAAGCCAGGCTAGTCTTTTCTGAACCCGTTTTTGTCCATTACTTAACAGGCTCTTGTCTAGGAAGGAAATTTCATTGACAGTTACTTTTATTCTGCAGGCAACCAAGCCAAATGAGATTTAAAAAGCTCACCAATTAATAGAAAACACTGATGCCTGGGTCACTTGGAGGCCCCTGTGACCGCTTAATAAATGCCATCACAGGAATACCGGAGTCAAAAACAACAACAAAAAAACCAAAAAACACATACAAGCGCCAAAGGAGAAAAAGGACCTGAGACGCTGGGCAATTTTATACATTTTAACTCGTTTAACCCTGCGTCAATTCTAAATGGCAGTCTAATTGTCTTTTTACTGAACAGAAAAACGTAATCTGAGGAAAAACTGAGAAGCTGCCAACAGGCGGGTGCGGGATTCGATTCAACTTCAACTCAGAGTCTCGGGTCCTGCGCCGCAGCAGCCCGGGTCCCCCGACCCGACCCCACAGGGGGGCTGCGCCGCAAACTGGGCTCCGGCAGCTCGCGGAGGTTCCCGCCCCGCTGCGCGTTGTCGCCCCGGGCCTCCGCGCAGCCCCGGGCCGAGCGCGCCCAGCACTCACCCTCGGCGCTGTCGCGGGTCCGGTGGAAGTCCTCAGAGCGGCCGTCGCGGAAGGCCCGGCAAAGGCTGAGGCAGAGGAAATCGAGCATCCAGCCGGCAGCTACCGCCTCAGCCTCGGCCACTGGGCCTGGGTCTTCCTCCTCCTCCGGGACCCCCACCTGCACCTGGCACTCCAGCAGCTCCTGGCACTCGAACTGCTCCTGATCATCTCTCGGCGTTGCTGCCATTCGCTCTTCCGGGGACTCAGCGTCCTCCCCATCCGCACGCCCCCGCGGGCTCGGAGCTGCTACACCACCATTTTCCGCCATGTTAAATCACTCGCGCGAGTCCGGCCCCGCCCCAGGCGCCGAGTGACGATTGGCTAGTGCGGGAGGGCCCTGGGCGGTGCCTCGAAAGGTCTCTTCCGCCGGAGGGAACCCACCAATCACGTCGCCAGGGAGGGCGAGCGACTTGAGCCTTGAATTTGATTGGCCGAGGCCTGCTCCCGCCTCTGGTTGTTGAATTCCCCGCCACGCTGCAGCCCGGCTCCGTTGGCAAACGGACTACTACGGATTGGGCGACTAGTGAGGTTAGGAGGTGAGGAACCTGCTTTACACGCCTGATAAAATTCAACATTTACGGGAACAGCAACACGGTTACTTATAATAGAAAGCATTTTACCTGCAGTGTACTTGAAAAAGGTAGCTGTCACTGTTTTCCACGCCTAACACTTTAGGCGGTAGTGTTCACCTGACACAATACGCCATCACCGACCAAAACTTACAACGGACCTGGATCCGTGCCTCTCTAACCTTAGCGTGCATCACACGCGGCTCAGGGGCTTGTTATAACATAATTGCTGGGCTTTACTCCCAGAGTTTCCGTTCTGTAGGTCTGGATTGGGGTCCTTGAATTTGCAAGTATAACAAGTTTCCTGATGATGCTAGGTTGCTTGTCTGGGGACCACATTTTGAGGATCACTGCTCTAGAAAGAGTATATTACTATGGAAATGAATTTAATTAGGGTCTTAAATAGATTATAGAGTTCAGCTTTTACAACAATAAGTGAATGATTATTTTGAACTTTGAAATTTAGAGCATAGGAAGCGATAGGGGGGCCTCTATGTTCTGTTTCTCTATGCGGGTGATAGTTACTTTTGAACATGATTTATGCACGTTTCAATATGCAACATGAATAAAAAGTTTACTTTAAAAACCTTTTTATAATACACCCAACATTATCAATCCTTTGTGGGTTTTAATTTTATACATAGTTTAAATGGCGAGTCATTTAAAGCACAATATTGCAGCAGTTAAGATGCCCAGGTTGGAATGTTATCCACTAGGAGGAATTATATCTCAGTGACCTTGGAGGAATTATATCTCAGTTTCCTTTTCTGTATATTGGGCATAATAATAATTCCCTCATCACAGGCTTGTTGGGAAGATTAAAAGACTTGACAAATAAATATAAAGAATTTAAAATGAAACCAAGTACAGAATAAGTGCTCAATATTAGCTGGTAAAGCAGGACATTTGTACTCTCTGGAGAGAGTCATGAGTCAGATGGGATTGCACCTTCAGGCTCTATTGCCCCATAGAAAGTAAGTCTTGTTTGCAAACAATGGGGAACAGGGTTTAAGGGAATAAGGGTTAAGGTACATTAAGAACATAGCAAACAAACCCCAGGTTTCCAAACTGAAACTTTTTTTTTTGCCATGCAAGGCTCTCACGTGGGGCCTGCTTCTTCCTTTCCTCCAAGCCTCCTCTTCTTCCCAGCTGGAGTTAAGGGTTATTCTTAGGTGTATCACCAATTTGTTCAAAGCCACAGAGTAAACATATTTTCCTATGGCATCAACTTACTGAAAGATTCAGGGAAGGGAAACATTTTTTACTATTTAAAGCAATGATGTATAATGAAATGAGATGAAGAATTTCATTAATATTTAATTCTAATCATCAAGAAAATTTTAGTTTGGAGCTACATTCAGCTACATACTGCATTCTCTGTCTTCTTCCCTTACTGGTATATCCCTAAAGAGAATTTAAGAAGTGCTGGCCGAATAGGGTGGGTCAAAAGGTATTTTAAAATTTTATCCCAACAGAAAGTCAGTAATATAGAGTTTTTACTGGGTTGTGGGCCAGGAAATAGGCCTGGCGGAGGAAGTCTCTGAGGAAAAAAAAATTCTTAATTTTTTAATCCTGCTCATCAACATCAACATGGATGGTAGGTTTATTCTTCTAAATAATACTTTGACATCACTATGATCAGAAAACTCAGGTGTAATAAGTATAAAATACCTACAATAAAGCTTATAATACATAAAGTCCCAATAACACTTTAGCCATATTTAATTTAATGGTATAATAGATAATTCAAACACATGGCATTTCAGGAAAACTTATGTTATCTGTAAACATTCTGAGATGGTGATTTTTTTTTCTTTTTTTCTTTTGGCAGGGAAGTTTATAATGTATCATTTCCTTGGGACTACTTTCAAGGCGATGGATCCTAATAGTTTGAGGTGAAGGAATGGGTGACTGCGGAGAAAAATCATGAGTGTGATGACTTTCAAGTCATCCCTTGGGTAATATTAGAAAATTATATTTCTTGCAAACTTGAATATATGGACTGAGATCCCTTAACTGCTACAATTATCCTCAGTTAAAGGGCTGTTATTAGGGGAGGCATTTGATTTGTTTTGTGATGTTCCTAAGAGCACGTCATGAACCAAAGACGAAAGTTTTGGGGATACGAATTTGATTTCATATCACATAAGCTTTCTAACCATTAGAGCTTTCCCCCAATGAAGTATTGTCAAGTACTGAGTTCTCACCACTAGAATCATTGCTGTAATGGCTGGCTGACCACTGGACAAAGATACTGTGGAAAGATTCTGCTATGGACTGAAATATATCCCCCAGCCCCATCTCTCAAGTTCATATGTTAATTCTCTAACCCTCAATGTCACTGTACTTAGAGATTGGGCATATAAGGAGGTAATTAAGGTGAAATGAGGTCATAATGGTGAGGATAGATCCTGTAGGATTAGCATGCTTATAAGAAGAGACCCCACAAAGCTCTCTACTCTCTTTCTCTCTCCAGCCATGGAAGGACACAGTGAGAAGGTGGCTGTCTGCAAGCCAGGAAGAGAGTCCTCACTAGGAATGAAATCAGCCAGTACCTTGATATTGACCTTCCAGCTTCCAGAACTGTGCGAAGATAAATTTATGTTGTTTAAGACCCCCAGTCTGTGGTATTTTATATGGCAGCCCAAGTTAACTAGTACAGATATTCCTGTAAAGTCCAGAAGGCATTTCCTATGCTGTTGCAATTTCCAAGACTGTTTTTGCCTTGGACCGTTTTTTTTCTTTCTTTCTTTCTTTCTTTCTTTCTTTCTTTCTTTCTTTCTTCCCTTTCTTTCTCTTTCTTTCTTTCTTTCTTTCTTTAATTTTTTTAAAAATTTATTTCTGAGAGAGAGAGAGAGAGACAGCGTGAGCAGGGGAGGGGCAGAGAGAGAGGGAGACACAGGAATTGAAACAGGCTCCAGGCTCTGAGCTAGCTGTCAGCACAGAGCCCGATGCGGGGCTCGAACCCATGAACCGTGAGAGTCCCAACCTTGGACTGTTTTCTAAGGAACATTTTGAAACCCATAAGTTTCTTAAATTATGTTTACCTATTGAATATTTGTCACTACTATAAGCTAATGATCTCATTGTGAATAATAGAAACTTTTATTTTTGTGTTTATAAATATCTTTTGATTATCCAAATTACATACAGGTCTTCCTCTATTTACAGTGGGGTTATGTCCCAATAAACCCATCATAAATTGGAAATACTGTAAGTCAAAAATGCATTTAATAAACATAACCTACTGAACATCACAGCGTAGCCTAGCCTACCTTAAATGTGCTCAGAGCACTTACATTAGCCTACAGTTGGGCAAAATCATCTAATACAAAGCCTATTTGATAAGAAGGTGTTGAATATCTTATGCAATTTACTGAATACTGTACTGACAGTGAAAACCAGAACAGTCGTAAATATATTGGTCATTTACCCTTGTGACCGTGTGGCTGACTGGGGGCTGTGGCTTGCTGCCACGGCCAGTATCATAAGACAATATCTTAACAAATACTGCTAGTGGAAAAAGATCAAAAGTCACAATTCAAGGTATGGTTTCTACTGAATCACACCATCAAGAAGTTGAAAAATCGTAGGTCAAATCACTGTAAGTTGAGGATTTTCTTAGGTACTTTTCAAACATCCTTTTTTTTTTTCTTTCACTAAGTACCTATTGTGTGATGTATATTTAGCAAAAATGGGGCATGATAAACATAAAGATGTTTATCTCCTTAAAGAATTATCGTTCAGTTGGGACACACTCATGCACATTTACACACATTGTACATAAACATTAGACTAATGAGTGATGCTTAGGAAGACTACTCAGAGTTTGGCGGAGGGAAAGAGTCTAAGCCAATGAGAGTTTGGTAAGAAATTTGAGCAGAGGTGCTTAGTATCCTTGCAGGCAGAGAGGACAGAAGAGAGACCTGGGTGCAAACTAGTTTCTATTTTAAAAGTAAGTTTAGGGAGCCTAAAATACACTGGTTTTGCTGTCCTCACAAATAGTTCTCAACCTCAGTTATGCATCAGATTTTCTCATTGGGCTGAAGTAGACTTCATATTCACTAAATCAGAATTTCTAGGGGCAAGGTTGGAACATTTGTGTTTTTCAAAATTCCCACAGTTGATTCCAGTACAGAAACAGGGTTGATAGCCACTGAACTACGCAAATAAAATGATAGTAGATAAGTGCCAGATTTCTACTCCACTTTGAGGTAGTGGGCACTATAGGTAAATATAAATGTCTACAAACTCACATATATGCACTATATACATATATACATACACTCTATAATTCCAGTAAAGAAGAATATTTAATTATGAAGACGTCTTCCTTTCTCGGAATTAATAAATTAGTATCAAGGACTAAAGGAATGTTTAGAACTGAAATGAAGCAGGTTTCAGGAAGGAACATACTATTTTAGGCAATTCTAATTTTTTAGAGCTTTAAAAATATTTGGAAGATCTTTATAATCCCTTGAGATATTTTAGGAGGTATTACATGCATTTCAGGATTAGCGTGTGACATGACTGACAGAATACAGGCATCAGACAGGTGCTAGATCTCCCTGCAAGGAAATGCAGTAGGTTAAATGCGGGATGTCCAGTAATGTCTCCCCATGATCATTGTATTTTATTGCTTTATTAAAAAAACACAACCTCTGGTGTACGTCTTTAATAAGTCGTTGATTAGCTAATATTTTTAATAAAATGCATCTACCAAAAGTGAAAGCAATAACATTGTGTGGGTGCAAAAGAATATGACTGCGACAGCTGGGGACCAGAGGAAGAATCCTGTTTCTACCTATTTCCTCTGGAAAGAAACCAACTCTGGATAAAACAATGTATCCTGGTGATGTGTTCTACCTTGGATGGAAAAATAAGGGGAAATCTCTTGACTGCAACACTAAGAAATAAATTTTATGGATAGCCTCTACTTATTAAAGCAGTGTTTGGACCACATATTTTTAATTTTCTAGGAGACACATTTTAAAAAGTAAAAAGGAGATGAAATTTACTTATTATTTTTTAATGTTTATTGATTTTGAGAGAGAGAGAGAGACAGAGCAGGAGTCGGGTAGGAGCAGAGAGAGAGGGAGACACGGAATCTGAAGCAGGCTCCAGGCACCGTGCTGTTAGCATAGAACCCAGTGTGAGGCTCGAACTCACGAACTGTGAGATCATGACCTAAGCCGAAGTTGGATGTTTAACTGACTGAGCCACCCAGGCGCCCCAATGAAATTCATATTAATACAATAAATTATCTAACTCAATATATCCAAAATAATGTTTAAACATGTAACCATTATAAAAAATTACTGAGATATTTTTAAAATCTCTTCAAAATCCTGTGTATATTTTATATTTATACACAGGTCAATATGAGTAGCCACATTTCAAGTTCTCAACTAGCCAAATATGAGTAGTGGCTACTGTATAGGACAGCACAGTATGACGCAGCTGGGATTTGAAGCTTTGGATTCAGAAAGATCTAGATTTGAATTTTTTCTCCACCAATTTCTAACTCTTTACCCTTGAGCAAATTGATTAACCTCTTAACACTTAACTCCTATGTGTTAAGAATAACAGCACCTACTTTATTTTTTTTAATGATTTATTTCTGAGAGAGGGAGAGATAGAGAGAGAGAGAGAGAGACAGCATGAGCAGGGGAGGGTCAGAAAGAGGGAGACACAGAATCTGAAACAGGCTCCAGGCTCTGATCTAGCTGTCAGCACAGAGCCTGACGCGGGGCTCGAACCCACGAACCGTGAGATCATGACCTGAGCCAAAGTCGGATGGTTAACCCACTGAGCCACCCAGGTGCCCCTAACAGCACCTGCTTTAAAGAGATGTGTGATGAATCGAGGAGTCAGTAAATAGTCTTAGTTATTGGTAGTTTGTTATTTTTCCACCGTGTCAAACAAAAAGAGGATTTGTTTGAATATTTGTGTTCAATCTACCTCTTTCGCTGAGCAGCTTTGCGTGATCTTGAGCATGATTCTTCTTTATGCTTCTTTCTTTGTCTTATAGGAAATAATGGTATTGCAAATGGGGAAAATTTTTTCCTCAACCCTTTTAGGGTCCCTGCCTATGTCTGAAAATTAAACTGACAATGATTCATAGGAGAAAAATATACAAACTATTGAATTTTTACATGTACACGGGAGCCTTCACAAGAGACTGAAGAGCCAAAGTAGTAACCAGAGAAGGAAGCTTTTATACCTCTTAGATGAAGAAACAGTAATTTTGTGAAAAATTGTCAGACTAACGGGTTTGGGCTAGAGGTAGTAAGTGGTGAAGAAGTATCTAGGATAAAGGTTAGTTTAACAAGGTTTGTTTATATATACTTCTTGGCCCGAAATTTCTTGTCTTATGTGAGGTTTTCCCTCCTCTTGGTTCATGGAGGGCACCTTTCACATGGGAGTTCTATGGCCTATTTCAGGGAAAAGGGTGATGGAAGCCAGAGTAGCCTTCCTGGTTCTGCCATTTACACAGAATTTTTTAAGCTTAAGATATTTAAGATGCCAAGTGCCATATTTTGGGGTAGCATGTCCTGAACCCCATAACTGTGTAGCTCAGACAGATGGCACAAGGGTTAAATGGGATAATATATGTGGAAATGTTCACAAACCGTCAATTAACATTTCCCAGAGTGGAGCTAGAGGCATCCCGAGTTGGCCAAATTCGTGATTTAAAATCATTTGGGTTGTGGTGGTAAACTCATAAAGTTGTATTCCTTTTTTTTTTTTTAATTTTTTTTTTAATGTTTTATTTCTAGGAGAGAGAGAGAGACAGCGTGAGCAGGGGAGGGTCAGAGAGAGAGGGAGTCACAGATTGAAACAGGCTCCAGGCTCTGAGCCGGCAGTCAGCACAGAGCCCAACGCGGGGCTCGAACCCACGAACCGCGAGATCATGACCTAAGTGAAAGTCGGACGCTTAACCGACTAAGCCACCCAGGCGCCCCTAAAGTTGTATTCCTAAAATGGTTGGATTTTGTAAATTAGTCCCAAAAATCTCAATTTAAAAAAATTGGGGTAATTCCTGATTTCAAAAAAGTAGCAGTTTTCTTTTCCATGGACATCTCAGAGCTACATACTAAATGCATGCATTAATGTGGACTATGAACTTCTGAGTGAAACATAACAGATAACATGTCCCATAATTGATCATTGCACTCATTTTTCACAGGATGTTCTATATAATTACTGTACTAACAAGCATGCTTTGCCACTGTAAACTGCTATACAGATATATGCAGATACCAGCTATTAAGATTATTTTATGATACCTGGGGCACATGGATGGCTCAGTCAGTTAAGTGTCCAACTCTTTGATTTAAGCTCAGGTCATGATCTCATGGTTGATGAGAAGGAGCCCCATGTTGGGCTCTGTGCTGGGCATGGAGTCTGGGCATGGGATTCTCTCTCTCCCTCTCTCTCTCTCTCTCTCTCTCTCTCAACAAAAAGCAAACAAAAAAGATTATTCTGTGATACCTAAGAGTTATGGACTATTCAACATCAAAGACCAATTGATCACATCCCCCTTGAGCACTGATACATTTTCCTTATTGGACTTACAGGATGCCACCTTACTAGCCACTTCTCACTATTCCTGTTGGCCATTCCATGTCTGGCTAAACTCTAAATGTTGGAATAACCTCCTCCTCAGCTTTGAACCTGTTCCTGATTCTCACTATATTCATTCTCTTGTTGATCTTCTTTCCTCCTATTGTTTAAAGTCTTTTAGATCTTGTTGAGACTCAAACATAAATCTCCCTCCCCAACATTTCTGCTGAGCTGCCCCATATCACTGCTTGGATCACATGCATCTAAATTTGACAAGTCCAAATATACCCTCAGTCTATCAAATGAGGCCCACCCCTCATCTTCCCCTTGATGGGATTCAGGGCAGGCCACCCTAAAATATGCCACTTTATTTACTGATTATTAATATTATTTTGATTGATATTGAGTATTTAAAATTAAAGTTACTTAAGAAACAGTTGGTACAAGGACACTCTGACCCTTCTCTTTTCCCCCAAAAGCGGGAAACAAATTCCCATGTGAAGGGTCCCCTCCTTCACCTGGAGGGTAAGAGGTATCCTTATCACCAGAGATGGGGAATTCAGGACCAAGAAGGTTGTATAAACAAACCTTGTTACTTCTTCATTAATTTGCTCCTTCAAGTCCGAACTCCCTGTCTTGTCAACTTTTCACAAATTTATTTTCACAAATAATATTTTTTAATGTTTATTTTTGAGAGAGAGAGAGAGACAGAGTGCAAGCAGGGGAGAAACAGAGAGAGAGGGAGACACAGAATCTGAAGGAGGCTCCAGGCCCTGAGCTGTTAGCACAGAGCCTGATGCAGAGCTTGAACTCACAGACAGCGAGATCATGATCTGAGCTGAAGTCGGACGCTTAACCGACTGAGCCACCCAGGCGCCCCATTTTTTTCACAAATTTATTGTTTCTTTGTCTAAAAGTTGCCTGCTTTGGTCACTTCTTTCAGTCTCTTTTTTGTGAGCTCCTGTACATACAAAATTAAATTTGTTTTTCTCCTGTTAATCTGTCCTCCGTCAATTTAATTATTAGAATAGCCAAAGAAACTAGGAGAGAAGAGTTTTTCTCCCTGACACCTCAGTAAATGGCAGTTCCATCCACTTAGCTAATTAATTGGGCCCAAAACACAGGCTTCGTCCTTAATTCCTTTCTTTATCTCACCCAACATGTTTAGTCCTTCAATAGCTTGGTTAGCTCTACTTTCATAATAGATCCAGAATCTCACTACTAACCATCATCTTCATCTCCACTCCATCTACATAGTCCTTGTCTCATTTAGACCCCAGTAGCCTCCCAATGGATCTCTTTACTTTTACCATGGTCTTTATTTTTTTTCCCCACCTGCTCAAATCTATATTGATTTGTGATCACTCTTAGAATAAAATCCAAACTCCTTACTAAGGACTAAAATGCATTATATGACCTTGCTCCTACTTACCTTTCTAACCATAGCTCCTACAAAATCTGCCCATTGCTCACTCTGCTGTAACCATTCTGGTCTTCTTGCTATTCCTTAAGTAAGCCACGCTCACTCTTGCCTCAGGGCCTTTGCACTTGCTGTTCCTGCTGACCTGATCGGTCTCTCAGTTGCAGATTTCTTGCTAACCTATTTCATTCAAATGCCACCTTCTTCAGAGAAGCTTTCGTCTCCTTTTTTAAGTTTTTATTTAAATTCCACCAAACATACAGTGTAACATAAGTTTCAGGTGTACGATTTCGTGATTCAGTACTTATATACAACACCTGGTGTTCATCACAATTGCACTTCCTTAATCCCCATCACCTACTTAACCTATCGCCTCATCCACCTCCCCTCTGGTAACCATCTGTTCTCTGTAGTTAAGAGTCTGTTTCTTGGTTTGCCTCTCTCTCTTTTCCTCCCCTACAATCATTTTTGTTTGTTTCTTAAATTCCACATATGGTATTTGTTTTTCTCTGACCGACTTATTTCACTTAGCATACTGCCCTCCAGCTCCATCCACACTACACGCAAAAATAAATTCAAAATGGATTAAAGTCCTAAATGTGAGGCATGAAACCATTAAGATCCTAGAAGAGAACACAGGCAGTAACCTCTTTGACATTGGCCACACTAGATATATCTCCTGAGGCAAGGGAAACAAAAGCAAAAATAAACTACTGAGATTTGAAGGTCAAGGGAAGCTTTCCTTGACCCCTGTGTCTTATATCTCTCCTCTGCAGTACTCTGCATAGCACGTATCACAAACTGATCGTATTTGTATTTTAGTTTTTACTTTGTCAGTTTCTTTCATGAAAACATAAGATTTATGAGGGAAGGCATTTTGTCTGTCTTGTCCACTACTGTATCCCCAATGCTTAGAGAAATCCCTGTCACATGGTAGGTGTTCGATCAATATTTATTGAGTGAATATATGTTACAGTTTTCTTCGACATGGCTAGAAGAAACTGATACTCAAGAGAATAGAAAACATTCTTACCATTGAAATGTATAGAATTTGAAAACTTCAGTTATTAAGTACTAAATCATACACTAAGATTTGTTGCACATATTCATAAAAAACCCAGAACCTTCCACCTCTGTCTTTACCCCCTTTCTCTTTAGAAGGTCAGACCAAGTTCCATCAGCTAGACACTGATGATGACGATGTCAGCCATACCTGACATGTATCGCATGTTTAATGGGTGCCGGGGACTTTCCTAAGTGCATTATATGTGTGATCTCATTTAATTTTCCTGGCAGGTTTATTAGTAAGATACTATTATGATGATATGGTTTTATGGAGGTTTGGCCTGCAGCACAGAGGGTTGTTAACTCACCCGTGACTGGAAAGTGAGCTAGCTTGTTAGTAAGATAGGGACCCAGGACCTGAAACCAGGTACTGTGACCCCATGCTATTCCTGCTTGTCCCTAGAAGTCTCCCTCTGGGAGAACAGACACGAGCCAGAGTTTATTTTCTTTGTCACTCTTACTTAGGCCTGGAGGTCTACTTCCCCTTTCTCTCTGCTAAAGAATTAAAGCCAAAAGCTCTGATGCATAACAACTTTTGCAAATAAGTGCATAGCACTGCTAGACCCTCCTATTTAATGACTCAGGATGTCACAGCACGTTAAATTATTCTTCCTCACAACAAGATTATTTCAAATGGAAAAGGATAATATTTTGCCTTGTTTAGAAGGATGGATCCAGAGAAGCTGTTATCTTTGTTTAACTCATCTCAGGTCCCAGGTGCTGGAGTCAAGAACAAATCTTAGCTTTTCACATGCCGATGGACCACAGTCTTAGCTTTTTGCATGCCAAGGGACCACAGTGTTAGCTTTTCTCATGCCAATGGACCACAATCTTAGCTTTTCTCATGCCAAGGGACCACAATGTTAGCTTTTCTCATGCCAGAGGACCAAGAGGTTTTCCATGGAGGAGGATGCTCAGTTTCTGGTCAGTGAAATTTCAGAAGAGAGAGAAGAGAGCAACTGTCAGCACCCTTCAGGACCCAGCTGGGAGTGTCAGGCAGATACAAGGAGGGGAACTTGGTAGGAATCAAGTGCATCCATATCAGTAGTACAATAGAATTTTTTAAAGCTTCATCTCCGTATCATAGTTCAGAGCAGAGAATCAGAGGAGGTTGGCCTCCTGGCCCGCAGCTCAGCTGTGTGACCTACTTGACACCTACAAACTGGGTAACTTCTATTCGCCTCAGTTTCCTCCTTTGTAAAGTGGAGGTCCCTGCGGAAGAGTGGCCGAGGATTCAATTACTTAATCAAAGAAATCACTTAAAACGCTACCTGGCATATTGTAAGTTCTCAATAATATTAACTCCTACTGTTTTTCTCTTTTGTGCTGATGTTCACACACTGTTGTACAGAATCCCTTAAGAAGTTATCTGACCTACCTCTATTATGAAGAATCATGTTTTCCTTCTCAGTTCATGTCTCAATGTTTTGGGTTTTTTTTTTCCCCCAAGGGAGGGGGACAAGACCTCAGTAACAGATCAATTGAACCAGCAGAAAAGGGTAAATTTCAGAAAGAAGTGTGTGTGTCATCCCATTTTTATAAAATCCCAGTTTTATAAAAATTTAAAACTTGCAACACATTATACTCTATATTATATATGATACTTTCATATGAAGGAGAAAAATATTCATGAGAAAGATGAATGCTAAGTAATGCCCTCTTGACAGGAGACAAGGAACTGTTTTCAGGAAAAGGGATATAAGAGGCCTCACATATAAGTAAGTATTTTACTTAAAAAATGGGAAAATGTTAAGATTTGATAAGGGTGGGTGACAGGTATGTGCTTATTATATTATTCTCTATACTACATAACTTTGAAATACTTCACAGAATAATTTTTAGAATAATGGTATTCAGAGTACTGTTGTGCCTTAACAATTTCTATTTATTTTTATTTATTTATTTATTTTTTATTCTTTTAAATATTTTACTTATTTTTGAGAGAGAGATAGAGACAACATGAGCAGGGGAGGATCAGAGAGAGAGGGAGGCACAGAATCTGAAACAGGCTCCAGGCTCTGAGCTAGCTGTCAGCATAGATCCCGATGCGGGGCTCGAACCCACGAACTGTGAGATCATGACCTGAGCCGAAGTTGGACGCTCAACCGACTGAGCTACCCAGGCGACCCCAATTCCTATTTATTTATTTATTTAGAGCACAAGTGGGGTAGAGACAGAGAGAGAGAGAGAGAGAGAGAGAAAATCCCAGCCAGACTCCATGCCCAACATGGAGAGCAAAGCCTGACACGGGGATTGGTCTCATGAACCATGAGATCATGACCTGAGCTGAAATCAAGAGTCAGACACTCAACGGAGTCACCCAGGGTCCCCCTTAACAATTCTTAATAACAGATTTGACTAGCATTGCCTTTCCAATTCCTTGACTAAAGAGATGAATTTGACTACTTACTTTATCACCTCTGGTGATATATTTCTTCTTCCCAGTAGAGGTCACTATCTAATGAAATATTCCATTAAACAATAGAATACATAATATAATGTCCCTTCATGCAAAGATTTTCAATCTTAAAAAAAATCTGTCATATTCTTTTTTACTAGCTTACTTGTAAGCCCAATATGCAAAAGAGTAAAATATGAGGTGGGATAGAGGCCAGAGGTCTATGAAGCTGTTTTGAAATCTGCACAAAAACAAGTCAAATACATCAATGTGGCATACTATGTTTCCTCTTTTGGCAACCAACATCTGTAAAAGTGTGCCCTTACATTATGTTACTATTCTTGTCTAAAAATATAATAATTCTTCCTTCTCATTGGAAGGATAGTTTGAATACAGAATGCACAATTAGAAATTGCTGGAAGATAATTGTTCCTTTTTTTTTTTTTAGCTTCCAGGAATACCACAGAGAGGTCGGTTGCAATTAAAGTTTTTAATTTTTTTTAATTTAAAAAATTTAACATTTGTTTTTGAGACAGAGTGCGAGTGGGGGAGGGGTAGAGAAAGAGGGAGACACAGAATCGAAAACAGGCTCCAGGCTCTGAGCTCAGCACAAAGCCCAACGTGGGGCTTGAACTTGGGAGGGTGAGATCATGACCTAAGCTGAAGTCGGAGACTTAGCGACTGAGCCACCCAGGCCCCCTGCAATTAAAGTTTTGTGGGCTTTTTTGTAATTTTTTTAATGTTTATTTGTTTTTGAGAGAGACAGACAGTGCATGAACAGGCGAGGGGCAGTGAGAGAGGGAGACACAGAATGTGAAGCATGCTGCAGGCTCTGAGCTGTCAACACAGAGCCCGAAGTGGAGCTGGAACTCATGAACCACGAGATCATGACCTGAGCCCAAGTCAGATGCTTAACCGACTGAGCCACCCATGTGCTCTAGCAATTAAAGTTTTTAATCTTGTTTGGAAAATAATTTTTTTCCTGTCTGGGAGCTTTTACAATTTCTTCTTTATTTATAGACATCTTAAATTTCATGTTACTCTTTCTTGATGTAGTTCTGTTTTTATTTATTGGACGAGTCCCTGGGTGATTACTTTGAATTTGGAAAGTCATGTCCTTTAGTCCTATCTCATATATGTGATAAACTGTATTATTTCTGGTAATTGCTTCCCCTCCATTTATTTCTCTTTCCAGAGCTCCTAATAAAGAATGACCCTCTGACTAATTTAGTCATTTTCAAAATCTTTTCTCTCTATAAAAAGTCTATCTTTTTGGTTTTACTTTCTGGGAAATAGTCTCAATTGTGATATTTCTTTTGAAATTCTTATTTCTATTAACTTATTTTAGGAAAAGAGCTCTGTCTTTTCCTTTGAATCTTCCTTTTTAAAAGTTGCTTATTGTTCTTGTTTCACAGATGTCATATTTTCTTTTATCTTTTATAGGATATATATTATGGTTTGTCCTTACTGTGATTACTTCTGTTTTCTATCTGACGTCTTTGTTACTTGCTTGTTTGGTTTGGTTTCTCTCTTTAATATTAAATGCTTTCCTGGAGTGCCTGGGTGGCTCAGTTAAGGTTTCAACTTCAGCTCAGATCATGATCTTATAGCTCATCAGTTTGAGCCCCACATTGGACTCTGTGCTGACAGCTCGGAGCCTGGAACCTACGTTGGATTCTGTCTCCCTCTCTCTCTGACTCTCCCCTGCCTGTACTCTGTCTCTCAAAAATAAATAAACTGAAAACATTTTTTTAAAAAATATTCAATGCTTTCTTCGACTGTCTCAAAATCCTTGTTTATGTCTGGGAATGGAACACTAAGCACCTAATTGGAAGTGTAGGGGAGAAATAATGCTGCCTCTACCTTTCTAGGTTCTTTTGGTTGGTCTATTAATTGCTTTGATATTAGACAGATTCATAGGAGAAAAATTTAATTACATATGTCCAGAAGCCTCACAGAGATTTGAGAGTCTCAAAGAGCAGCCAAGCAATTGAGGCTTATATGCCATTATGAACAAAGGAGAAGGGACAGGAGTCTGGACCTTCAAAGAGAAGGAAGACAATTCACAAGAAGATGGGAAGAGCAAATGTTTGGTAAACAAATGTTTGCACTATCATTCAGAGACAGTGTTCAAAGAGAAGACCTTGAACAAACAGGCCCTGCCAAGTTCCCCTGCAGCTTAGCACACCGAACCTGTATCCATATACTCTATAGTTATCTCTGGTGATAGCTCTGGTCCTGGACCAGGCCCTCTACCTAAAGTATTTTAGGCCGTTGAGGAGGAGGTAAAAAGCTCTTCCTGAATCTTTGGGGCTTTAATTATCTTCAACTTAAAAATAATCAGCATGCCAAAGTGGTACATCCTGGGGAGACTCGTTCTGAACCTCGTCAGCATCCATATACGTTAGTAGGACTTGTCTACCTTGGGCCTGGGTGATTGGGAAGACCTGAATACTTCACGAGAGCTCCTAACCTCTGCCAACTTTTATGATCTCTCTTAGTTTGGGCTGCTATAACAGAAATACCATAGACTGAGTGGTTCAAACAGCAAACATTTATTTCTTACGGTTCTGGAGGCTAAACGTTTGAGATCAGGGTGTCAACACAGGTTCTTGGTGAAGGCCCTCTTCCTGATTTACAAATGACTGACTTCTCGTTATATACTGACATGGTGGAGGACAGGGAGAGAGAAAGTAAACTATCTCCTGTCCTTTTCATGGGAGCCCCATCTTCATGACCTGATTACCTTCCAAAGGCCTTGCCTGCGCATATCATCACATCGGCATTCAGGCTTCAACATATGAATTTTGGAAAGACACAAACATTCAGTCCATAGCAGTATCCGTAGGTCTTTTCTCTTGAGCTGGATGGTTTCTCCAGGGAGGAATCCTCTTTCATTTGGGCTTCCTGTTTTCAGCACAGTGCCCTAGCTCACCTCGCTGGGTTTGTGTACCTGAGTATATGGCTAATGAATCTAATTATATGTGAGTGGTTGAAATAGCTGGGATTTACCCACAATTTTCAGCCATACTGCAGCTCTGTCTTCAGAGGTCTCTACTTCTTCTCCTTTCTTAGGTTTTCTAAAGTTAAGAATCCCCTCATTGCCAGACTTTAGTTTTTGTCTTATGCAGAGTTAAAAAACACTAATCTAGCTATTTTCCATACTTTTGTGACATTTAGACAGTTGTCTGACTGTTGTCTCCCCATCTATTCTCGATGTCACTGAGACCTTCTGTCTTTTACTAATTTACTCTTTTATTTTCATTTTAGGGGAATTTCAGAAAGGAGATAAAAATGTGTTCAATCATCATTATAAACTTGAAATGTTTTAATGGGTAAGTTTGTTTGTTTGTTGTTTTGTTTTGACCATATCACATACGAGAAAGTTAAAGCCAGAGAAGTATATCTTGCCAACATTAGCAAGTGGGAGAGAAGCTAGCATTTATTCCAACGGACCTCTCTAATGAGGGGTAGAGGCAACGTTACAAATGTCCACCACAGAAGACAATGTTAGTGGCATGAGTTATCTTTTACAGTTGTGAGCTATGTAGCTATTGGGAAGCCTTTCAGTTCTCCTGTGAACGTCCAGAATGCATTTTCTGTCTTGCCTTATTTAACCTCTGTATCAACATCAAAAAGCAGGGTTCGCTTTGAAATGACAAATCACAGTGTGTATTTTTAAACAGATGAACCAATCAAGCAACACAAGCGTTTCCAGAAGTTTCTTATAAATCACTTTTTGTAAGTTTAATGTTTCTATTATTGACTGATGAACTCTGGATTGTTTTGTCTTAATTGAGAATTGGCTTTCCTTTTCCTATAATTTTTGTTGTAACTTTCTGCCTTCTCTAGTTTTTCATCTCTGTTGCAATCTTCAATTAAATATGTAATAGAGGTTAAAATGCCAGGTAAGTTGCCATCAAGAAATAATAAATGTGAAATTTCAGATGAGAGACCACGAATAACCATAGGTTTTCACAGTTTTCAAAAGAAATAGTTTAGAACCTATTCTAATTTCCTTACCCATTTTAAGGTTGTAGAATTGTCTGGAGAATGGAAAAGGGGATTTTGCAAAAAATTTATTTGCAGAGTTATTATATTATGAGCCTACTCCTCTTCCCTGGGGAAGGTGTGAGAGCAGTTTCTATGTCCTTCATATCAAGTCTAATGAAGCTTCCACAGAAAGCTGGTGAATTTTCCCACACAGGGACCTTAATTTGTGGCCCAGCATTTGGGGGCATAATAGAGAGAGGTATCCTCCTTCCCAGAAAACATAGAATTTAAGGGAAGAGCTATGCCTTGCTTGGATGGGAGTGTAAAAAAATACTGTTGTTTTGGGAGTTTGATAGGGCAAGGGAGGTATGAGTGCTTCTCATGGACCAGATGTGAGCAGCACCCAACAGAGTCCATGTGGGCAGTCTGGGTGTCAGCAGCAAGAAGCTGAAGGTGAATGCCTAGAAGATAAAGCAGCGCTAAAGACCCATCTTTCATAGAGATACTCCTGCAATTTATCAAGGGAAGGGGAAGTACTATGTATATTGCAGTACACTAACCAACCCGGACTCAGTGTCAGACTGTACAGGTTTAAGGGCACGGTCCCCAACAAGATTGCCTTTACTTCAGATACTACCTGCACTATGGAGGTCCCCAGGCCACCTGTCCTTCTGACCAACTAGCTAAATTTGGGGGTTTCCACTATCCCTTCAGTCAATTATTTGCTGTAATGCTTCTGGACTGAACATTCTAATTCCTGTATTTGGCTTGTGTTTACCTATTACAATGATGATAGAACCTAAGAGTGAAGAGCAATAAAGTCACAGATTTGGCAGTAATTTTCATCAAGAGTTGGGGTAAAGTAAATGAAATGAAATTTCACTCATTTTAAATTTCATTTAGAAAAAAGATGAAGTGAAAAAAAAAATAGGTGACTTTTGATTAAGTCATGATTGGTGCTGTTAAATATACCAATTTCAAATACTTAAATACACACAAAAAAGAGTGCATTTATTTAAAGCAAGATTTCACAGTCTCAACACTATTGCCATTTTGGGCCAGATAATTCTTTTTTGTAGGTGCTGTCCTGAGCACTTAGGGTATATATAGCAGCTGTGGCCTCTACCCCTAGATGTCAGGTGCTCTCCCTCCTACCCCCCTACCAGTTGTGACAACCAAAAATATCTGGGGTAGGGGGGCAAATTGCCCTCAGTTGAGAAAAACTGATTTAAAATATTATTTCCCTTCTGCTGGCTTTAGGCTTTGTTTGTTGTTCTTTTTCTAGCTCCTTTAGGTGTAGGTTAGATTGTTCATTTGAGATTTTTCTTGCTTTTTGAAGTAAGCCTGTATTGCTATGTACTTCCCTCTTAGGACAGCTCTTGCTGCATCTCAAAGGTTTTGGACCATCATGTTTTCATTTTCATCTGTTCCTATGTATTTTTAAAAAATTCTTTTTTGATTTCTTGGTTGACCCATTCATTGTTTAGTAGCATGTTATTTAACCTCCATGTATTTGTGGCCTTTCCAAATTTTTTCTTGTGGTCGACCTCAAGTTTCATAGCGTTGTGGTAAAAAAAAATACGCATGGTATGATCTCGATCTTTTTGTACTTGTTGAGCCCTGATTTGTGACCTCGTATGTGATCTCTTCTAGAGAATGTTCCATGTGCACTTGAACAGAATGTGTATTTTGCTGCTTTAGGATGAAATGTTCTGAATATACCTGTTAAGTCCATCTGGCCCAGTGTGGTATTCAAAGCCATTGTTTCCTTGTTGATTTTCTGCTTAGATGATCTGTCCATTGATGTAAGTGGGGGTATCAATGAATTCCTTTATGTTTATTATTAATTATTTTATATATTTTGGTGTTCAAGTTGGGGACATAAATATTTACAATTGTTAGGTCTTCCTGTTGGATTGTCCTCTTTATCATGATATAGGGCCCTTCTTCATCTCGCTACAGTTGTTGGTTTAAAATCTAGTTTGTCTGATATAAGTATTGCTACTCTTTCTTTTGACATATTACATGATAATGTTTCTCCATCCCCTCACTTTCAATCTGCAGGTGTCTTTAGGTCTAAAATGAATCTCTTGTAGGCATCATACATATGGTTCTTGTTTTTTAAATCCATTCTGACACCCCGTGTGTTTTGATTGGAACATTTAGTCCATTCACATCCAGAGTAATTATTGATAGATGCTTATTTAGTGCCATTTTATTACTTGTTTTATCGCTATTTCTGGAGATTTTCTCTGTTCCTTTCTAGTCTTTGTCACTTTTGGTCTTTTCTTTTCACTCACAGAGTCCCCTTTAATATATCTTGCAGGGCTGGTTTGGTGGTCACAAACCCCTTTAGGTTTTGTTTGTCTGGGAAACTTTTTATCTTTCCTTCTATTCTGAATGATAGCCTTGCTGGATATACTATTCTTGGCTGTGGATTTTTCTCATTGAGCGTGTTGAAAATATCATGCCCTTCTCTTCTGGCTTGCCAAGTTTCTGTGGAGAGATCTGCAGCTAGCCTTATGGATCTTCCCCTGTAAGTTAGGGACTTCTTTTGTCTTACTACTTTTAGGATGTTTTCTTTATCATTATATTTTGCAAATTTAAGAATAATAAAATAATTTAAATCAAATAATTTTTGTGATTCAAATAATCATCTTTTAATTTACTTGTTTTGAAAATCTGGATGGTCATGCATTATGTTTTTTTAAAAGCAGGAATAGCTACAATCCTACCTTTCTGGTTGTTCTCATCTTTTTTTTTTTTTTGGTCTTTATTTTTGAGAGAGAGAGAGACAGTGTGAGCAGGGGAGGGTCAGAGAGAGAGGGAGACACAGAATCTNCTTTCTGGTTGTTCTCATCTTTTTTTTTTTTTTTGTCTTTATTTTTGAGAGAGAGAGAGACAGTGTGAGCAGGGGAGGGTCAGAGAGAGAGGGAGACACAGAATCTAAAGGCAGGCTCCAGGCTCTGAGCTAGCTGTCAGCACAGAGCCCGACGCGGGGCTCGAACCCACAAACCGTGAGCTCATGACCTGAGCCGAAGTCGGACACTTAACTGACTGAGCCACCCAGGCACCCCTGTGGTTGTTCTCATCTTGAAACAAGTTCATAGATTTTTGTGGAAAATATGTCTCAGATTGGTCAAAAACACTGACAGAGAGGCACCTGGGAAGCGTGGTTGAGTGTTGGTTTAGCTGAGGTCATGATCTTGGGGTTTGTGAGTTTGAGTCCAGCCTTGGGTTCTGTGCTGACAGCTCAGAGCCTGGAGTCTGCTTTGGATTCTGTGTCTCCCTCTCTCTGCCTCTTCCCTGCTCATACTCTGTTGCTCTCTCTCAAAAATATATGAACCTTTAAGAAAAATCACTAACAGAATTTGGGGCCAGTCAAAATGAATACTCTGTTGCTTAATAACTATATTATTTTATAATGCCTTTAATCACATTACATGAAATTTAAATAATAGCAATGCTGCCTTTTATTTTGTGAAATTTCACATGATGATTATATTATCCCAATTTATCAGTGCTACTGGACTCTTATGACAAAACATTACCCAAGGAAAACCCTATTGCAGCATCTGGTACTTGAAAGACAACTTAGGAATATTTTAAAAAAACAACAACAACCTGTTTTTCAAAATAAAACAATAATGAGAACAATTATTTATTGTTCATTGCTACATTGCTGACATTGTGCTAAAAGTTATACTGCGTCATTGTGCTGATCCTCACACGGTCCCTGTCATATGTTTCCACGTGTCCTAAATGTGGAAAATGGAAGCTTATGAAGTTAAATAACCTCACCAAAGCCATGGATTTAGCAAGTGATAGAGCTAGACCTAGAGTCCATGTGCACTGATGTCAAATCTTTATTCTTTTCACTCTTAAAATGACCCCTTGGAAGGTATAAATATACAAAATGTTCCACTGAGAAGACTAAATTTTCTACTTTTAATATCTTCATTAAGTGATACCCCCAGGAAGGAGGCATTCATGCGATATGCTACATCAGAGCTACTTGCACAGAATGTGGTCTGAAGCTGGAGCCAGCTTTTCATTGCATGGTGGCTGGGTTCCAAAGGAAAGGAATCTCTCATAGAGAGAGTGCTAGGCAGAAGTTGAAAGGCCATTCGTGACCTGTCCTGGAGAGATATGAAGCATGACTTCCACCAGACTCTCTTAGAGAATTCCTTAATACACACACTATTGACATTTGGGGCCACGTCATTCTTTGTTCTGGGGCTGCTCTGTCCGTTTTAGGATGTTCAGCAATGGTAGCACCCTTCCCACCCCTTGTGATGACTAACAATGTCTCCATACATTGCCAAATGTTCTCTGGAGGAGAAAACACCACGAGGTAAAAACCACTGCTCTATTTTTTGAGGCAATCACAAAGGCCTGCTCAGGTTCCATCTATTTATAGGAGAACAGCAAGCTTTTGGAAGAGCATGTAGGACAAAAAATATTTGTGGCCATATTTGGAAAATATAATTTGCCCCAGTAACCTTTCAGTTAATGCTATGTGCTAAATGTATTCCCCTCAAATGTATGTGCTGAAACTGTAATCCCCAACGTGATGATATTTGGAGACAGGGTCTTTGGGACATAATTAGATCATGAGGGTGAAGCACTTAGGTGGAATTAGTGCTCTTAATAAGAAGAGACTTTTAAGGAGAGAGCTGGCTTCTTCCTTCTCTCTGTGCCACGTGGGAACAAAAACAGAAAGAGGGCTCTTACCAGAAACTGAAGCAATGATACCTTAACCTTGGACTTCCTAGCCTTTAAAACTGCGAAAAATAAATTTCGGTTGTTTAAGCCACCCACTCTGTGGTATCTTGTGACAGCATCCCGAATGAAGACAACTGAAGAGTATACATTTATTTCTGCCTATTTTCTGTGCTGATTTTCACAAATGTTCCAGAGCTATGGGGCCATCTCTGGCTATATAGAATCTCATCTGATTTGTTCTTAATAAAGAAGATGCTTCATTCTGAATGCACCCTCTTGATAATTTTGTTAACATCTCAATTATATGGAGCAATACTCAAGGCAAAAGCCCTTAATACCATTTAATTAAATTAATTGCATTATCGTCCAAGAAATTGGAGCATTTCCCTTTATTTTGCCTGGCATTCCCAGGCTACAAATTTGTGATACATAAGTTAATAAATTTTCATTAATTTTCAATCTTTATTGATTATTTTCTGATTTTTAGAGCTGTTCATTTTCTGTTTGTGCTTCTGACCTCCGTGAAACGTCTCCCTATATTCTATGAAACCTAAGAAGGGTCACATTTTTGTGTACTTCCTCTAGCTTATCAGCGATTCTGTTGTGCAGCATCAGAATAAAATAAGTATAGTAGATGCCTATTTTCATATTGACAAGAAGTCTGAAGTTTTTTAAATCTTCATTTAAGAAGTAACCGGAAGTAGCAGTTTTCTTTTTTAAAGCAGAGCTTAAAGCTTTGCCCCAAAATATTTTAAGTGATCATTTAGAAGTATTTCCTCCTACAGATGCATCCCGTGAAAACTGCCCTGTACCATTTCTTCTCTAATCCTCCCAGTACTGCCATGACAACTCCCTGGAGAAGGTTTGGAGGGCTATGGAATGTGGGCTTTTCATTCTCAGTTTCATTTTATAAAAAGATTTTAAAGGATATGACTTCATTTCAGAACCTGTAAAGGCTTTCCATAAAAACCTATCTCATGCTTTTGAAAAATGAGGCTGTCTAACATTTCAGAGTATATTCTATGTAGATTATCTCATTAAATGTCCATGAGAACTCCGTGGAGTGCTTCCTATTATTATCCCTATTTACCAAACAGGATAACTTGCCTCGAGTTGTTGATCTTAGCAGTGGCAGAGCCCTAATTAACTTGAGGTGGTGCAAGTTTAGAGCCCATTGTAGTTGACCATTGCTCTATACTTCTAACCATCAGAGGGAGGCAGAAGCTTGGCTACATTGTTAAATTGCTCTGTGTGCTTGGATTTAGCACTGGAGTGGGGAGCCTGGGGTGGGGGTGGGGGACAGGCCAGATGAACCAGCCAGGAGCCATGTGAGTGGGCAGTTTTCCTAATTATCCTTTGCTATGTAGAATGCCAGTCCGAAATGTAGTGGCTTTAAACAAGTTATTTCTCATGATTCCATGGGTTGGCAACATGGATAGTCTTGCCTGGCATTACTCATATGTTCACAGTAATCTTGGATTGGGTTCTGAATGCGTCACTCACATTTCTGACTGATGGTGTTGGCCAGTAGCTGAAGGGCCTTGACTCTGTCATGTGGCCTCTCCACCGCCACTAGTTTAGATTGGACCTTTTCCAGCATGGTGATCTCCAGGTTTCAAAAGTGAGGGCTGATCGCTTCTCGGCCTTTTGGCTAAGATCAAGTGCAAAAGTGAGGGCTGAAGCTGCATCATCTCCTGTGGCCCAGGCTCTGGGACTTGCAGATTCTTTTGGTCAAAGGAAGTCTTAGGCCTCTACCTCTTCATGAGAGATGCAGCAGTGTTATGTTACAGGGGGCATAAACATAGGGTATCAAAATGTTTGGGGGGCCATTATTATAACTATCATCATAGTATTTCTGAATCATGAATATACTGTTGTATAACAAATCACGCCCAGATTTAGGGGCTGCTCACAAGTCTATAAGTCAGGAACTCAGGTACAGCTTGATGGGGTTTGCTTTTCTTGGGTCCACATGGTGCTGACTGGGACAGCTACCTGGGACTGAAGGGCCCAAGATAGCCTCAGTCACATGTCTGGCATTTTATCGGGGATTTCTCAAATGACGGACATCTGTGTGGGCTGACTGGGCCTCTCTCTTCTCATGGTGTCAGCTGGACTCATGCATATATCTGGCTCCTTGGTTTTCTCCATGTGGCCTTTCCTTTCACACGGTGTCTCTTCTAGAGCCTTCTCTAGAGCTTCTCTCCTCAAAGCCTCTCTCTTGAGTTGGATAGAATGGACTACTTTCCATAGCAGCTAGGCTCCAAGAGTGAGAACAGACTTACTTAAGCCTTTGATGACCCAGTCCCAGAACCATACAGTGTCACTTCTTCCATGCCCTTTCAGTCAAAGCAAGCCATGAAACCATCCCAGATTTGATGGTGGGCAAGTAGACTTCACCTCTTGATAGGAGGAGGAACATAATTTCCACAGGGGTGAAAGGAACTGTTGAAGGCTGTCTTTGTGAACTACGCACCAGAGTGTTTGACTGAATGTGGAGAATGAGAAGCTAGGGTCAAAGGGTTAGTCTAGCTGGTGGCTACCCAAGCACGTTGTACCTAATAATCAAAATGACTCAATATAAGGGAAGGCAACTATACATGAAGGATATACAAAGATTTCTATCAGGTAGCAAATCAAGTAGAAGGAGACAATGTAAGGATAATGGTGGAGAAAGTGGGTGGAATATGTTCTGCACATGGTCTTACCATGTTAGCTAGCTATGAGGTGGTCAAACAGGAAACCGTGTAACCTCCGCAGCTAGAGGGAATGTTCCCTTGGAAGGACCAAGGGGGTCCATGTATCTTCCCCAAAAGCACTTTGTCCTGATCAGACTAATGTGGAGTTTATCCTCCCACTAAAAGAATGAGATCATAAAATACCTCTTCCATCACCACAGCTTGGGTAGAACCCAGAAGCAGATGGCCAGACAATATGGAGGCTCTAATTAGGGAGAGAAAGCTGCAGGGCCATGAAAATAGAAGGAGACATCTTCTGTTGGTAGTAACTAGGCAGTTGTAGGCATTTTGCAGAGTGTTTTGGAAGAAAATAAAGGCTTATTTTGTCTGAGTGTGCTATACAAGGTCCAGGTGAAATTCTACTGCTTTTTTTTTTGTTTGTTTTTTTAAACCATCCATTCCACATTGAAGTATTTTTGGTTTTTAATTTTTAAGCTTTGAACCACTTTTGATATTCCTGACCTTGGCAGAACTGAAGGTGATAAATGTTTTCAATTTTATTCATTTAATATTCTGTGTCCATACAGATTCTCTCTCCACTCCCAAAGGCTAGTATTTTTATGACAACAGTAACAACAATAATAATAAACAAATAATATTTAGGAGAAATGTTTACCTTTTTAAATGTACATTCACATTTATTTATTTATTTTTTTAAACTTATTTTGCCTTGCTGGTCAGTTTGGGCTTCCCATGGTTCATGGAACTCTAGAAACAAAATGGTGCTACACGCATCAATTTCCTTTTAATTATTTGAGCATTTTATTATTTCCTGCTCTAGTTTACAAGTTCACTATTTTTAGTGAAAACCAAGAAACATCATATCCAGAAGCCAACATTTAATTAGAACCCATAAATGCTAATTTTGTTCTTCCTCTAATGAGAAACATTACTTGTTACTGTATGTGTCCCCGTTAACACACAAAATGAAAAGTAGTGGTGATTTCTGTTTAATTAGATTATTAAGGTTTGTCCACAGCTAATGAGTGCAATGGTCACCTGTAGGTTGACTTCGAGAGCGAGAGAAAGGATTGGGTTCATCCCTTGATAACTTTCTCCCTCTGTCTCAGCCTGGGGGCTGCTGTGGAATGTGACTGTAAAACCCCTCAGCAGCCCCCAGATTAAGGAAGGTTCAAGTCACACGAGATAGGCCCAGAGCAGTTCCAGACTTTGTGTGGCCTGAAGCCGGTGCTCCCTCAGGGACTTGGAAGGGGCCTTTGTAGCGAGCTGCTCCTGAAGCTAAAGCTGCCACAGCTTCACAGAAAGTGGGTCCTGCTGGGGCTGGACGAACTGCAAGCCTGGGCTCTGCTGAGCAGAAAGAGGTGAATGGAAAGGAGGGCTGCAGAGAGGAATGGGAAGGAAGCCATCTTACAGGGAGACTGCTTTAAAACAAAGATGGACTGTTTTTAATTTCTAATGTTCAGTCATAGGACAGGCGGGACATTTAGAAAAATGGTAATGGCAACAACTGCATGACACACTTCACTCCTGGACATAAAACTTGGACAAGGTGAAAAATGGCCTTCTGACTCCTTCTGACACCGGCATTTTTTTTTTTTTGTATGTAATTTTATTCTTTTTGAGAAAGGAATCTAAATCATAGTAAAACGGTGTAAACTGAAATTTGACTGGATCCTGGCCATTTATTGCCTCAAGCTTAAAGGGAAAGAAATGACAAACTCTAGAGGATTTGAAGTAATAAATTACAAGGTAGCACTCAGCCTGGTTGTCTTTTCTCAAGCTGAACCAGCCAGGAAATCTCAGAACTGTCTTCCTAGCAAAAGGCTTCTTGGGGGAGAGTGGGTTAGTTACTCAGGAGATGCTGGGAGCCGCACTGGCCTCACTGGATGACAGTCACAGTGAGGAAATGACAGTGGTTGCACAGCTCCTGCCATAAGAAACGAAAACTGGTATCTCCTTCTGCTACTACTGGCTCACGTTGGAAGTGAGGCTGCTGGTATTGACCAGGCCTCACAATATTCCAGGTCAGACCTATATTCCCCACACAGATTGCTCATAAGGAAAAGCATAGCCCTGCCTTTTCCAAAGAGACTTCGGATGGAAGCATTGTGGATGATTGTCAAAAGGCTCTTCCTTCCTCTGGGCCTTGCAGATCCAAGACTTACCTAATAAAGAGGGTTTGAGTCTGGCCCTGAGACAAAGAGCCTAATTTAGAATTAAGGGCAGATATCCACCCCCACCCAATTGTTTCTGCTTGGAGCATTACCTGCCCCCCTCCACCCAAGGCATTTGTTATCAGTATTTGGAGTGACTTATTCTGGCCTTGAATATGCTGGTTGCTCCCTGTGAAGGAACCTATTGAGGAACTTCTTTGTGATTATGGGAGCAAAGGTGTTTCCTGAAAGACCTGTTGGACCCCTGCTCACAAAGAAGTAACTTCACCCTGTTTATGCTAAAAATATTGTCTGGTATGCTAAAGATGCCTTCTTTCCCCATAGGATAAGCATCTAAATCACCTACCTCAGTCACTATTGATAAAGGTTATGCAGGAGTCTTCTACAAACCTATGTTCCGGGAAATTCTTACATATCGAAGAAGTTTGTCATCAGAAACCATTGTCTAAGGCAAATGCCACTTCTGTGCCGTCCCCTAAACACTTAATTATAAAATAAAGTTGAGCCCCAGTCAGAGCAGAGATGCCTGCCTGGTGACCAGAAAGAATCTTGTGGCTTCTCTCATCCCTCCCTCGCCGACACCGTCTGTCCATCCTTCAGGGACCCCTGGACCCCGGCCGGAGCCGGTCTCCAACAAGTGGTGCCTGAACAGTGGACCTGAAGGTAATCTCTTTAAACTATGTCGTTTTCATTGCATTAGTCGGGACGGTTAGGATTCCCCTGCATAAGATAAGTAGGGTTAGTTGGTGGATAAGCAAAGAACTGTTTTTTGAGATGTTATGGGCCATAAAGAGTCTAAGGAAAGAAGACCCTTTATAGATGTGATACAGAATGTGCTTACAAAAAAAGAGGTAAAGATGTCCTCTCAACAGATTGCTCGATTTTTATGTTTTGTTCAAAAGTTGTGCCCCTGGTTCCCCAAGGAAGGAGCTGTTAATATAGATATCTGCAATAAAGTTGGGGACGAAATTAGACAATGTCCTCAAAAAATCCCTGTCAAAATTCTTTCTCTATTGACCATTATAAAGGGGTCGTTAGACCCCTCAAAAGAGACTTTGGGAGTCTTCAAACCCAGCGCCCCCCAAAATGATAATAAGGTGGACTCAGGGACTGTCCCCGACTCCACCACTATGAAGGTTTCAAATTTAACATCAAACAATTGGGCGTTCCCTGTTCAGGCTACAGGGACTTTCCCTCCATCTGGGCTGCTGCTTCCCATGGCTCTCATCCCTCCCTCGCCGACACCATCCATCCTTCAGGGACCCCTGGGCCCCGGCCGGAGCCGGTCTCCGACAAGGAGAGACTCCTCAGGCCGCCATGCGGTTTATATGATGGTAACTGAAGGCAAGTTACTTACTGCCTTACTGGAGACAGTAAGAATAGGTAAAGGAAAACATTTGTAAGCATCTGCTTATTCTCCAGGCCTCAGCCCCAAAGTCGCTTCCCCTAAAGACCTTCCTGAACTTGCCAGGTACTGCTGAGTGCTTATTGTTTGGTTTCCCTGGGGTCTTGTTCATATTTTTCTCAGGCTACTTAATATACTGCACAAATTATTCCTCCATAACCCATGCCTATGTCTTTCAGCCTTTAAGTCATGAAAGATAAGGATTATGCTTTAACTCCCCTTTTAAAAAATCCCCATGCCCTCGAGGTAATTGGCTATGGTAAACTTTGGTAGAGTTATGGAGGCATTCTGGTTTATGTAAAATAAAGTGCCCTTATTTTAAGGTACAGTTCCATGTATTTTTGACAAGTGTCAAAACATTGGGTAACCAATATCCGTAAATCACTTTTTATTTCAACACTTTAAATCTCTCTTTTTTTAAAAATTTTTTTTTAATGTTTTATTTATTTCTAGGAGAGAGAGAAACAGCGCGAGCAGGGGAGGGTCAGAGAGAGAGGGAGACACAGAATCCGAAGCAGAGTCCAGGCTCTGAGCTGGCAGTCAGCACAGAGCCCGATGCGGGGCTCGAACCCACGAAAAGCGAGATCATGACCTAAGCGAAAGTCGGACGCTTAACCGACTAAGCCACCCAGGCACCCCTAAATATCTCTTTTTATTGTCCTTTTGCAGGCATGGTTTGTGGTGAGCTCACTATAATTACCATCTGTATTCTTGTCTAGGTAAAGTTTCTCTTTCTCTAGGTAAATTTTCATCCAGATTTTCTCTTTGTCTTTGGATTTTGCAGGTTGAATATGATATGCCTAAATATAGATTCTGCTTGATGTTTGTGGAGATTCCTGGATCTGTGATTTGATGTCTGCCATTAATTTTGGAAAATTTGCAGCCATCGTGACTTCACATATTTCATTTGCGTTGCTCACTCTTCTCCTTCTGGTATTCCAAGTATGCATATGTCACACTTTTTCAAATTGTCCTACAATTCTTGGATGTTCGGTTCATTTCTGTTTTGTTTTGCTCTCGTTATTTTATGTTTGCCTTTCAGTTTGAAGAATTTCTATTGACATATCTTTAGCTCATTTCTTTCTTCAGTTATGTCCAGTCTCCCAATGAGTCCATCAAAGATATTCTTCATTTCTATTACAGTGTTTTCTCTTTCTCACATTCCTTTAGATTCTTTGTTAAACGTTTCATCTCTCTGGGTACTTTATCCATCTGTTCTTCGATGTTATCTATTTCTTCTTATAAAGTCCTTAACAAATCAGTTACAGTTACTTTAAAGTTCTTGTCAGATAATTCCAAGATCTGTGTCCTCTCTGGCTCTGATTCTGATGATGGTTTTTCTCTTCACATTATATTTTTTCTTGCCTTTTATCATATCTTGTAAATTTTTTTTTGGTTGAAAGCCACGTATGTTGTATCAAGCAATATGAAATGGGGCAAAGGCCTTCAGTATGGGGTTTTATGTTAATTTGGCTAGGAGTTGAATTACATTTAATGTTTGCAATCATCACAGATGCCAAATTAACCCAGTGTCTTTATTTTTGCCTCCCTTGTTGTCACTCAGCTTCCTTTAGGACTCCTCCTTAAACAGAGTGAGCCTTGCAACTCTTCTGTTATACTGGAGCCTTGCTGATGTGGCGGTAGGTGTGGGGAAGGAAAGCATTCTACAATCATATGAATAACTCTCAGTCTTCTAGTGGGTCTGTGTCCCTGGGTTGTCAACTTCACAAATGTTTCTGAGCTCTTTTTTCCATTCTTAAGTGAGACAGGAAGGCTGGATGGACTGGAGTTTCTAGATGCCCTTTCTGTTGGCAGAATAGGCCCTGGTGAAGTCTTTCCTCCTGGGGAGTGAGCTTTTGCTCAAGGGAATGTTCTGTGGCTCTCAGTGACCCCAGAAGGGGCTACTACCCTTCAATTCTTCCCAGAGCCACAAAGGGATCTTTCCTGGATTTTCACTGGGAAAACATGGTAGAGTTCTTGGAGGTAAAGCCCCCATGGAAGTGTGTGAGGGTCCTCCTATCACTGAGTTCTGAGGAGTTGTTCTCATGCTCATCCACACTCGGCTTCTAGCTATTCATCACTCTTACTGTTAAAGTGTTCCTACAAGTTTATAACTTCAGGAGTGTTCTTCCCTCACCCCCAGCCCCCTGTAAGCAGGTCTTGGGGGTGAATCCCTGTAGGCACCTCTCTCTCTAGGTTTATGGACAGCAGTTTGCCCTGTGACTTCAGTTCTCTGATGGGTCCGAGAAAAGCCAATGATTTTCAGTTTGTTTGGCTTTTTTCTTGTTGTAAGAATGGGAGTGACAACTTCCAAGCTCTTTACATATTGGAGCTAAAACTGGAAGTTCTACTTGACTTTCTGTAGCTATTATTATCCTGAATTTACAGATGAGGAAAGTGGAACTCTCTGACACTGAGTGACTAACCCCTAAAAAACTCAACTTACAAATGGCAATGCTGACATCAAACTTGGATCTTCCAATGTAAAATTTAGAGCTCTTTCTTCTATATATTATTACCACATGAAATACAGTTTCTGTATTCCCAGGGGTTTATAGCACAGCCAGAAAATAGACCAACTGGTTTAGAAAACAGGTCTATGTGTTTACTAGAAAGCTGTAATTCCTTCTGGCTGGAAGAAAACTAAGAAAGTCCTAATTAGTAGACAATTTCAGATAACTAAGTCATAGGGTTTTTTAAGTTTAGTTTTTAGTTATCCTGGTGGCTATCCTCTTATTAAGTGCCTTAATGCACCACCTAAATTCTCTAAGTCTATTTTATTTATTTATTTATTTATTTATTTACGTATTTATGTATTTATTTATTTTAATGTTTATTTTTGAGAGAGAGAGCTGCGGAGGGACAGAGGGAGAGCGGGACAGAGGATCCAAAGCTGACAGCAGAGAGCCTGATGTGGGGCTCAAACCCATTAGATCACGGCCTAATAATCTAACAGATTATTCCTTCTGTATTTTCATTTGGATATTCTTGTTTTTCAGGATTCTCTAAAGATGTCAGGATTTGAAAGTTTAGCTGTTTGACCTTAATGAGGGTCTTATGCCCTTTTACCTGATGTGGCAGGATTTTCCTTGAGCAGCTGGACCTGTTAACTCCAGCCATGCCTGACACCATAGTGGTACGGGTACATCAAATCAAAGTTTTGGTAGCTTGCAGAAGTGCATGAATATAGTGAGCTTGGATAGTTCTTTTTCTACTTTTCACCTTAACTTGGGTTAAGGAGCCTTCATTTGAAACTTTTATTTAGCTAATTAAAATTTGTCAAATGCTTTTTTGACAAACGCAAGGCAAAGGACAATAATATCCTTATTTTTTGGAAGGGCGGAAGAGGCTTTTGGAGGGAGAGATGAAATATTTAACTGAAAACTATCCAGCCTGTCACTGGGGCTTCACTACCTTTCTTCACTCATGTTGATGTTGCTTTCTCACTAACTGCACTTGACTAACATAATAGTGCCAGACGCTTTCATGTATTAAATTCTTTAAGGCTCATGCAGACCTATGAGGTAGGGTCTGTTATTACCTTCATTTATAGATAAGAAAACAGGGTTATACAAGTTGCCTAAAGTCACACTTCTATAATGAACAGAGGTAGGACTTGGATAAGCCTCTGAGTCCAGTGTCTTCCCTCTAAATTCATTCACAACACCATCTGTTACTTAGAGATGAGTTCTGAAGAAGCAGCCTAGATGAAAGGAAGACTTTTCTAGGCCACATAGAATTGATGGCAACAAGCAAATTTTCTGTTGAGTCATTGTGATTGTTCTTAGAAACCACAGATGTTCAGAAGGGGATTTAGCGATCATCCAAGCCAACCCTTTCATTTTTATAGCCAAAGTAACCAAGACTCAGGAAACCAAACACCACAGAGTCAAAACATGGTAACAAGTTTTTCTTTTTGAAAATGACTCTAGAGTCTCAGAGAAAATGAGTTTTACTTTCTCTTAAAGATTCAAACCTAAACAAATGAAGAAATGTCTTCATATTTGGAACTGTTAAGCATTGAATGGATAAAAGAAGAAATTGTGGAAAATTTTCAGATTCTCTAATAATTGAAGAAGTGCTTGCCTAAAACAAAGGCGGTGGTTATCTGTTGTTTTCTCTGCTTCCATTCACTCTTAGGAATGTCATCCTGATTTTTCCTAGGGGAACACTTCCTCAAAGGTCCTCTGTCCAGGCCTGTGCTCAATCTTTTCTATCCTTCCTGATCCAGGCCAGACCAGTCAGAGCTGTGCATTCTCTTGGGCACAGTTCATCATTGGGCACCAAGATTCTAACTGTGGACCATTAAGGAGGAATTCAGATTTCTGATAGAATAAGCTGTTAGGGAGAGTTTGCTTGAGAATGGAACCATCACAGGGAAAGCAAAGGGGGGGAGGGGGGGAGGAGGAGAATTATCTGAGTCATTGGACCAGCCTTCTTTAAAGCCAGAAATCCCTGCATCTTTGGATACTTGAGTCCATATGATTATAACCATAGGGCATGCTTGTTGAGTGCTTCTTTCTTTTTAAAAGTTTATTTATTGATTTTGAGAGAGAGAGAGAGAGAGAGAGCACACTCATGTGTGTGTGGGGGGGTGGCAGAAAGGGAGGGAGGGAGAGAATCCCAGGCAGGCTCCTTGTTCTGTCAGTGCAGAGCCTGACACTGGGCTCGATCCCATGAACCATGAGATCATGACCTGGGCCAAAATCAAGAGGTAGCCACTTAGCCGACTGAGCCACCAAGGTGCCCCTATTGAGTGCTTCTTAATGATCAGGTAATGCAAGAACTGTATGTGGGTTATCTCATTCATTTCTCAGGCAGCCTTACTAAAACAGTTACCATTATTCTTTCCATTTTATAGGTGAGAAAATTGTGGCTTTGAAGGGTCAAATTAATAGCCTACGGCACAAAGGTAATAAATGGTAGGCAGGAATTTTCACTCAGCCCATCTAACTTTTGGACTTGGATTTTTAACCATCTGCATTTTCACCCAATTCTAAAAAAAAAACCAGCTTGGACTCCAAAAAGATTAGAAACCACTATCATCCAGTTTTGATAGAGACTAGATAATTGCTCTGGATTTTTTTTTATAATTATGACAGTTCTATATTGTATTGCTTTTTATGTTTTGCAAAAACGGCAGCTGACTTCATTTTAGCTCTGGATCTTGGTTCATCTGGACAAACAGAGAGTTTTAATCTTGTTGGAGTGATATTTTCCCTCACAAATTCAAATCAGCCTGATTTTTCTGTTGATGATTAAACTATTAATAATACTTTGGGTTTTGGAATTGCCTGGCCCGCTTTTAAACACTGCAGCCTAAAAGGCAATGTGGACAATTTCTCAGAGCTAAAGGAATTGTTCCTCTATTACCAGACCCTTATTTCCTGGCTTGCTGCTTCCATTTTTAATGGTGGAGTGGCTCTTTTGATGGCTGCTCATTTATAAAACAGTTACATTTATGAAAACTTCTAAATGGGCATCCCTGCTCACAAAGGGGGAAATGGCTCTTTGGAGAATAATGGTTGATTACTTGTTCAGTGAGAGCAACGTTTTCCATTTCCACAAAGAAGAATTTTTAGGCTGTTTATGAAATTTCTTTCCGTGCCTCAGTATCTGCGAGCTTCCCAGGGCAATATCAAACAAGTTTGAGAGGAAGTCTGAGCCCCCAAAAGAATGTTCACAGGAGGTGCTTCAGGGCGCTTATATGCAAGCAGAGTTCTCAGCAGGCAGTCAGCTGGGAGGAGGAAGAAGGTATGATTCTGCACAGCCAAGTCAAGGTCAGGGTCAGCAGTGCCCAGTACAGAATTCATCACCTCTTGCTTGCCTTCCCTTCTTATTTTGTGAATATTTCCCCTTAGTCTTGCTCTCCAACCCTGAAACAGCGATAAGTAAGAGTGGGCTGTGATCAGGATTAACTAAGAGGAAGGAAAGGTGAGCCCAGATGCTGCACGCCCACTTCCATTTCATGTATTTTTCCACTTAGATTCCCCCTATATTCCTCCAGCTGGAGTCTCTCCTATTTTACTGAAAATGTTATGACCAACTTTTTGCTTTTCAACTTTTTTTTTTTTTAATTTGGAACAAAAAGGTACAAGCATAAGAAAAAATCCAGAGGATACAAAAAATTTATAGCAAAAAGTACTGCATCTCCCCGATCCAGCCCTCAACCCTCTTTCACAGGGGTGACTACAGTTACCATTTTCTTTTTTTCAGTTGAGGACTTGTCTTGGAGATACTGATATTTCATGGAATTCCATTCTCTATTTTAGGATTAGTAAAACGCTTTATTGACAGTGTAGGAGAGGAAAGACTTTCTCGGGTTAAATCGCAAAATTCAACTGGGTAAATTTGAAGATGAATTTGGCATTATTCAAAGGTTCAGCATCCCATCTAGCAAATAGAAAGGAGCTCTGAGGAGCTGTGTTTTTACCGGCAGTAAGGGGGGTGGGACCAGAAGTCAAAGGGCAAGAAAGGATTGTTTCAGGCAGACTTTCCTTTGTGGGAAGGTGGGGGGTCTATCATGCAGATGACCTCATGAGTGCTAATCAGGTAATTACAGATTAACAATGAAAGATGACATTCCTGGGGGGCGCCTGGGTGGCTCAGTTGGTTGAGCATCCGACTTCAGCTCAGGTCATGATCTCACAGTTCTTGAGTTCGAGCCCCACATCAGCGTCACTGCTGTCAGCTATGAGCCCACTTCAGATCCTCTGTCCCCCTTTCTCTCTGCCTCTCACCAGCTCTCTCTCTCTCTCTCTCCCTCTCTCTCTGTCAAAAATGACTAAACATTAAAAACATAAAAGTCACGTTTCAGAGACTGGTGACAGTGCCATTAAACCTTCGCTTCCTGTTGTGCGGCCAAGTGACTCTATTTTGGGCCTGTTCCTTTTTTAACACTCTCTACCCTTTTTGGTTCAAAAATAGCTGTTTATGAAATAAGCTGACACCAGGCAGATCGATGGGAGAAAAGGTATACAAATGTGTTTTTAGTAGTACATACACAGGAGCATCACAGGAAAAAAGTGAATATCCAAAAAAAAAATAAAAACAAACAATAAAACCACGAGATTTGAGAGCTTATATCTTAATATGAGAAGTGGAGGAGGGATGTAAACCTCGTAGGGGAGAGTAAATGATTTTTAGGACAGATGGATGAGCCTGTTGGGGAGGAAGAATATTCTCTGTCTTTAAGGTTCTTCTAGCTAGACTAAGAATCAAATTGACATCAAACAGATTAACAAGAGAAAATTAAATTTAATAGCATCCAAACAAGGAATTCACACAGACACGGAAATTCCAAAGACAGTGATGCAATATGATGCTGATTTGAGCTGAGGAGCCATTAGGAGTCTGAGGATACAAAGGGAAGAAAGACTATTAATTAAAAGGTGAAAGGAGATATTTGGGCAACAAAGGTTGCCCTGTAGTACAGATAAAGTAAAGGGGAGTCTCTGTGAATAGCTCTCTTCCTCTACATGCTGGCAGGTGAGGGAGGAGGTGAAGAGCTCTTCCTGAATCTGTTGGGTTTTAATTGCTCTTAATTAAAAATAATCCCCAAGTGGCCCATCTTGGGGCAGCCTGCCCTTGGTCCCTACAGCACTTAGAAGAACAGAAGAGAGGTATTATGGTTTGTGACAAAATTTGTCTGGGTTTCGTGTCCACTTCTAGTCTTCTCTCTTGGCATAGGAGAGAAGGACTCATGACAGACGGAGAATGTGTCTTTAGGGCAAAAAAGGGGAGTTCAGAGAAAGCCTGTCCCTGCATTTGCATTTTTTCAAGTGCCTGCAGCTCAAAACAAATCAACACACCAAAGCCCCACATTGTGGGGCAGCATGTCCTGAACTTCTACAGTGGACATTAGGTTTTTCCAGTGTTGCTCTTTGAGTCTAGGCTGGCAAACATCTTTTTGCTTGTGTGGGAACATTTCTTTATGATAAATCCCTGAAAGATGAATTGCCACGGCAAGTCATATTTTCATCTTTTAACAGATATCGTTAGGTTTTCCTCCAAAGAAGTTATAGCAGTTTAACACTCCCACAGTGTCTGAGAATGCCACTTTCCCACACAATGGCCAGATACTTTGTGTTATTTAAAATAAATCTTTGCGGGGCACCTGGATGGCTCAGTCAGTTAAGTGTCTGACTTAAGCTCAGGTCATGATCTCACAGTTCATGGGTTCACCCCATGCCGGGCTCTGTGCTGACAACTAGCTCAGAGCCTGGAGCCTGCTTCAGATTCTGTGTCTCCCTCTCTGACCCTCCCTGCTCACACTGTCTCTCTCTCTCAGAAATAAAAAATAAAAAAAATAAATCAATAATAAATCAATAAATCAATAAATCTTTGCTATTCTGACTGGAGAAAAATAATATCTAATAGTGGTTTCATTTGCATTCTGTTTGAATGAGGTTGAGTACTTTCTAGGCATTTAAAAGTCCTTTGGAATTCTTGTTAACTGTTTCTTCAAGGCCTGTGCCCATTTTTCTTTTGGGTTGTTCTTACTGATTTGGAGGAGCTCTCTGTAAATTAAGTAAATTAGCCCTTTTATAGGTACATTGTTGCAGATATATTTTCTTAGCTCTTAGTTTGTCTTTCAAATCTATTATATGGTATCTTATAAAGTTTGTGTTGCCAGTTTTGTTGCAGGATTTTTCACCACAATAACCGGGAATGAAGAGGTGGGCACAAAATGAGCAGACGGCAAACGTTTATTAGAGTGTGAGATCAGAAAGGAAGAGTAGTAGGAAACCTCTCTTTACAGAGAGGGGACATTCAAAAGTGAATGCCTGCTGACTATAGGCAAGGGTCCTTGTGGTATAAGGTTGTGGTCCGTCCCTCCCCCCTCCCCCATGCTTTTCTTTCCCCTTGTTCCTTCTCAGGTCCCATCCTTATTGGCTTGGCAACTCTAGGGGCTGGGTTGTCCATTCAGACTGGTCATACTGTTCCTCCTAGAACACAAATTTTATGGTTTACATTTTTTTACTTGAGTATTTTGATTCTGAAATTCCTGAGGGGACTTTAGGGGAGGAAGTGGTGTCTGTTACATTCCCAAGGGGGTTTGCTGTGGTCAGAGACTCCCAGAATGGTTCCAAAATATGTGTTTTTCCCCACCTGGTGACCTCAGGTCCTAATCTTTACCTCTCTGCCTATTGAATCCTGCCTTTTTCTATTATAGTTTTATCAACCTTTTCTTTCTGTAGATTCTAGATTTTGTGATCAAGATTAACGAAGAGGTCTTTAACAATCATCAAAATCAGTGACTGCTCCTCAGTCTCTTTATAGCATTTGACAGAGTGCACCATACAGTCCCTCCTCCTTCCTGGGTCTCTTCCTAACTCTTTTACTGCTTCCAACTTCTCTTCTGCATCTTTCTGTTCTTTTCTTCTACAAGTGTTCCTCTGTTGGAAATTACCATGAGTGGCAAAATCTGACCATAGGAATTTAAGTAAAAATGTAGAGATGCTAGAAATCTATTTATTTGTTTCACTTAAATGGGTTGAAACGCCCAGAGTTCGAGAGACCCCAAAAACAGACCACCAGAGACCAGAGTCAAAGCCAATCGGCAAGGGTCGTTTATTTGCAGGTTCGAACCCGGACCTCCGCGCACTCGTCGCAGGCGACGCTGAGAGGCCCCGAACAAAGTCTTTGCAGCCTTTTTATAGACAGGAGTAAACAAGTCGTGGGGAGGGACAGGGGATCTCTATGGTTACAGGTTTGTCATTGGTTGATATTTAAATGTGAACATATACCACATTTGATTGGTTCCCGCCTTCAGGTTTTTGGCGGGATCCAATTACAACATTTAGGATACCTTTGAATTCAACCAATCACAGAGCGAGCCTAGGGTCTTGTTCAGCGACTAACAGGTTAACTTTAACATTAGGTATCAGGGTCCTATCTATAGTTTCTATCTCCAGGCCTCTCCCTCAGTAATGTGGAGGGTGGTCGCTGGACTTTCCTGATTGGGTGTTGCAAGGGTGGTTTCTCCTGCCTTGTGCAATGTGTAACTGCCTGATAGTTTCGGGAAAGCTGAAACTCAGCCTTAAGCAATGGTAGGAGCTAGTTAGGTTTTAGTTTCCCCTAGTGTAAGCACTTGTACAGAAGCAGAAAAGCTGGTTGAGTTTTTGGTTTAGTTTGTCTAGGCCCCTCACTCCAAGGAGCCGGCACCGATGCAAGTACAAAAGGGTCTTTATTACAAGCTTGAGCAGGGGCTCACCCAGCCTGCCGGTGTCATGGCAGCAAGGTGAAGCCAAGAACAATAGCGAACAGGGTTTTTAAGGAGTAAGGGATGGGGGTGTTACAGTACATGTAGCATCATCACATAAGCACCAATTACAATTACAGCTTCGACCATTCAGTGTCTGTGAGGTGTTCATTACTTTTGGTGGGACCCAATCATGACCTTTGAGAATCCTTTGAAAATGACCAATTGTGAGGTGCGTTCAAAGGGCCCACATGGGGTTCAGACAAGCAGTGAGAAATTGGCTAGTTTGTATCTGCAGTTTCCAGCCTTGACTCAGACCATAGGAGTGTTCCTATTTTTTTTCTTTTTGATTAGCTGAACTGAGGGCAGTCTGAGGATGGCTTTAGCCTTGAACAGTCTAAGGCTTTTCCTGGGACTGGGACTGGGGCTATGTGCAGCCCGAGGTTTCTCTTAATGGAGGACTTAATTTTTGGCTCTTCAGGGTCATGTAACATGCACAGGAAATTGCATTTGTGAATCTCTACTTTAGCATATTAAAAAACAACAAGACTACATGAGATTCCAATGTTTATTAGTTATTTAGTTTATTGACTTATTTAAATCCCACCTGGTTTCAGGAAAGATTTCAGGCAAGATTTCAGGCAAGAGGAAGATTACATACAAATATTGTTTAGCAAAGTAAAAAAATAGAAATACCCAAGAATAATGGTATAGTCAATTCTCAATTAACCAGAGACATAATCTTTTTGAGTAACATAGTGTAGGAGAAGAAAAATAATTTTCCCTTTGCCCATCTAGGTTCTTGGCTATAATAAAAGACAGATTAACAAGAAAAAAACCCCAGAAATTTAATAACATGTGTACCTCCAGATCTCCATCTCTTCATGAAGAAGAACATTATTTAATTCAGGGTGTAACAACTCAGCTTCATCATTCTGAATCTTGCTTCTTATTGGCCATTAACCTAAATAAATGGTTCTCAACCATTTGGCAACATATTTTATTGTTACCACTGGGGAGTGCTACTGGCATCTGGTGGTTGAGGCCAGGGATGCTACTAAATGTTCTAATAATCACAGGACACTCCCCCAAAACAAAGAATAAGTCATCCAAAATGTCAATGGCTGAGAAACTCTGGTTTAGATAAGAGAAAAATAGGGCTGAATGGATCCTAAACCTAGAAGAGAGGTTGACAAAGCATTTGATAAACAGAAGTGAAAGATACTGGTTTCTGAGTTCAATACATTCTGATTTCTCTTTCCTCAAAGTGTTGCCAGAAATGCTTCATTCATCTGAGAATTCTAATTAGTTGAATTTTTATTTATTTAAAAAAATTGTTTTAATGTTTTATTTATTTCTGAAAGAGACAGCGTGAGCAGGGGAGGGTCAGAGAGAGAGGGAGACACAGAATCCGAAACAGTCTCCAAGCTCTGAGCTGGCTGTCAGCACAGAGCTCAACATGGGGCTCGAACCCACAAACCGTGAGATCATGACCTGAGCCGAAGTCGGACGCTTAACTGACTGAGCCACCCAAGCGCCCCCAATTAGTTGAATTTTTAGTATACTAGTCTCCATGACTATAGTTACTTAACCTGGGGCATTAGCCCACTGTGAGATTCGTGTGTGTTGTCATGCATACTCTTATTTCCCTTGTAGGAGTAGAAAAATAAGTTTCCCTCCACCCTTCTAGGTTTTTAGCTGATACCCCTCTGTAATAAAAAGATCAAACAGAAAGAAAACCAAACAAAAGTTTAATAATATGTGTGCCTCTTGTATCTCCATATCATGGAGAATATCCAGGAAAACTGATTAATTCCCTCCAAAATGGTCTAAACCATCACCTTAAATACCATCTCCAGCTAAAGAAAGAGGAAGATGTTGGGAGTGAGGTGGGCAGCCAGTGATGGAAAGTTTTCAGGCAAAGCACAGTAAAGGAGGGTATTGTTATGCAGATTTAAGTCTCTGCTTTCTCCATTAATAAGAGTTTCTAGAGATTTAGTCATCCCCAACTTCCTAAAGAGAGAGAGGGAGACACCCTTATAGATGGAGATTTTTCTTAAGTCTGCTGTTTACTAAAAATAATCAGCCTGGGGTGCCTGGGTGGCTCAGTCGGTTGAGCATCAGTTCGACTTCGACTCAGGTCATGACCTCACCGTTGATGAGTTCGAGCCCCTGTTGGGCTCTGTGCTGACAGCTTGGAGCTTGCTTGGAATTCTGTGTGTGTGTGTGTGTGTGTCTCTCTCTCTGCCCCTCCCCCGCTCATGCCCTGTCTCAAAAATAAAATAAACATTAAAAAAAAAATAAAAAAAATAACTGGCCTGAAATAATCCTTTATGCCAAAGAGGCATATCTTGGGGTGGCAAATTCTGCTCGCCGTCATGCTCTTTTATAGCTAACAAGATTATTATCTCTAAATCACTTACATTTTGCTCTTCTGTTTTGACATCTAGAGAGTTTAAAAACTAAAGAATGTCTGCTTACTCTCCATTTAATCGAGTGGGTGGAATAGTTTTTCAGGGGAAAAAAGTGAAAACAATAACTAACTTCCATTTTGACATCGAATCCCAGAACATACTCCCTGTTCCCTCCTCCCAGTGTCTGCAAAAATAATCCTGGTCAAATCACACCTACTGTTTATTTCTAGAACCCTAAAGTGAAAGTTTTGTTTTGTAGGTGACCTTATCCCTCTTTGATTATGGTACTGCCGTATCTATTTCTTTTCAAGATTCTCTTCTATTTTCAGTTCGTACGTAAGGGGAGAACTGCTCCATGACCTCTAAGTTTCCTTCTAGCTCTTCAAATGTATCATTTTATAACATTTTCAGTAATTAGGTTTTGGCTTGTTTTTAAACAAGTGTGTGTGCATGCGTGTGTGCGTGTGTGTGTGCGTGTGTGTGTGTGTTCGAGTGGCATCATTAGGTAGGTATAAAATATACAAAAAAGTATGGCTTATGAGCTCCTTAATGACAAGGACTGTGAATCCCTGTGGCTGTTTTACCAAAAAGTTCATGAAACTAAAATCTCCGGGCCCCTCACAGGCATGTGCCCCCTTCCAAGGTTCCCGGTCTCCAGCGACTCCGGAAGGAAGCAGCAGCCCCAGCCACTTGCTAAAGGCATGGAGTGCTGTTCCAGAGTAGGGCTCATTCTCTGTGTGGGACTGGCTCTTCTCAACTTTGTCTTGAAGGGGAGCAGGGCACCTGATGCCATATGCCACTTTGGCATGTGATTGATTTTGAGTTAAAGGCAATCAAGACCTAGCAGATTCAAGGAAAAACAAAAACAAAAACAAAACTTTACCTCTCCCTTAACTACCTAAAAGGATTTAGAGAGGAGCCTGGCCCAGAAAGAGAACTCTCACCAGGGAGAGCTTTTTCTCCTACACCATCACCACACCCCTCTCCTAAGGTCTCCTCTGCCAAGAAGTACACTTCCCTGAATGATTCTGGGTTTGAATTTGCCAGTGGGAGGAATTTGCATGAGATTTGGAAGGCGGTGGTGAGGAGTGGCCAGCCTTCTTGGGGGGCCTCTGATGATGGGTGCTGCAGCTTTTCATACCTCTCAAGGAGTACACATTGCACTGCTGCAGACTCAGAGGGTTGGTAGAAGCTTCCGCAGAGGAACTCAGGAGTTGTAGTAGTTTACTGGTGAGATTCGTGGGCTATTTGCCTTGGAGTCAGGTTGTAGCCTTCCTGCCCCTCTGTTTCCCTAGCTCTTCCCATGCTCTGGTATATAAATGTCTATGAATTTCTATATTACATTGCTTGATTTCTATAATACTTTATAGCAACTCTATTTTTGTAACCACAGAGTGGCACAGCTGTTGGTGTCAGTCGTAAGGTGCTGCCTTAAGTGCATGTGGCATTGGCTTTGGGCCAGGCAGTGAACAGCAAAGAAATATTATGGGAGGTAAAAAAAAGTGGTAACCCATGTGATGTAGTGGAGAAACATTTGATAAAAGCGTTGCCTATCTTTTTTTAAAATATAATTTATTGTCAAATTGGCTTACATACAACACCCAGTGTTCATCCCAACAAGTGCCCTCGTCAGTGCCCATCACCCATTTTCCCCTCTCCTCCAAACCCCCATCCACCTTCAGTTTGTTCTCTGTACTTAAGAGTCTCTTGTGGTTTGCCTGCCTCCCTCCCTCCCTGTTTGTAACTATTTTTTTCCTCTTCTCTTCCCCCATGAACTTCTATTCAGTTTCTTAAAATCCACGTATGAGTGAAAACACACAGTATCTGTCCTTCTCTGTAGTGTTGCCTATCTTAACATGGAAGGAAAAGATCCCTAATGAACTCATGGCGTTGGATAAGTGAAGTCTAGGGGTGATGGTGGGGGGGTCCAGAGCCGATGACCAAGAAAGAATTCTTGATGTCTTTGGTGCAAAAAGGTGATTTTATTAAAGCACAGGGACAGGACTCATGGGCAGAGAGCTGCACTGGGGTCATGATGGGTAATTTATTATATACCCTCAGATTGGGATTGGGTTGGGGATAGAGTAAATCTCTAAGGCATTTTGGAAGCAAGATTTCCATGACCCTGAGGGGCTAAGTGTTGTTAGGGAAACACCATTTATTACACCATTTAATAAAGCCTTAGTCGTGAGACCCGTTACATGTATATCAGGGGGCCATAATCTCAGAGTGTGATTGCCAGCATATATCTTGGGGCAGTTGGGATAAAGGAAGTAGACTTACAGGATCCTTGAGGTTGGGATAATGTCAGGCGAAGATTCCCTTTGGCCCCTAGCAAAGCGTCATCATCAAGGCAGCTGAGCTCTTAGAGGGAGGTCACTCTGCCTGTTTCAAGGATTTGTCTATGGGCTGTAGACAGTAAGGGAATTTAAGTTTTCATTTGCTTTAGTTTCACACATCACCATGGCAAGCATGTAAACCCTTTCTTTTGTTCTTGGGTAGCCGGAGTGTCAGGAATATCATACATATTCTACTTGAGCAGGAGGGGGATGGCTTGTATTTTGCCCTCCGCTTGCCCCACACACCCTCATCACAAGGTTTCAAGGTGGAATGTTGAGGTCAAGAACTGGTTGTAACAGTTACATTTGATAAGGTGCTACAAAAAAAATAGATGAGCTCAGAAATGAACTGTCTAGTTTGCAAGCAGAATCCAGAGGGACTGTAGAAGAGCCAGAAATTCTGAAATATGTAAGCTTGAAAAATGGAACTTTAAAAAAAAAATCTCCAAGCAGCAAAAGATAAAGTTTAGAAAGCCTTTGAGTTAGAAAGGCATAGGGGCACCTGGGTGGCTCAATCAGTAAAGTGTCTGACTTTGGCTCAGGTCATGATCTCATGGTTGGTGAGTTTGAGCCCCGCGTCAGGCTTGCTGATAGCTCAGAGTCTGGAGTCTGCTTTGGATTCTGTGTCTTCCTCTTTCTCTTTCCCTCCCCTGCTTGTGCTCTGTCTCTCTTTCTCTCTCAAAAATTAATAAACATTAAAATAATAATAACAACACTAATAATAATAAAGTAAAATTAAAATTACAGGTTCTGGTAAGTAAGTAGAAATATGAAGGCCAATGGAGCCAGTGAATGAAACCCGATCCCCGATGCTCTCTTATTAATGATCAAGTAGTTATTGAATTTTCCCCGTTTCCTTTAGTGCATATCTTGACTACATTTTTATCATAAAAACAAATCCAAAAAACATATAATTGTATTATTTTTACATATCTCCTCTTCTCTCTCTCTCGAAAATAAATAAAACATAAAAAATTTTAAAAATGAAAATAAAGGCTTACAAAACTCCACCGCAGAGCCATAACCAAATCAGAGATGTGGCCATCATACCTTTTGTTAAGACTTCTGAAAAGTCCTTTCATCAGGACAAAATGGCCTTATGAAAGCCTATTATGGTCAAAGTATCTGAAAATTGGTAGAGATGCAGTTTTCCTATTTTTTTTGAATTTTTAAAATAGTTTATTTTGAGAGACAGAGAGAGTGAGTAGGGGAGAGGCAGTGAGAGAGGAGAGAGAGAGTGGGGAGAGAATTCCAAGCAAGCTCTGTCAGCGCAGAGTCCCATGTGGGGCTCGAACTCATGAACTGTGAGCTCATGACCTGAGCTGAAATCAAGAGTTGAACACTCAACTGGCTGAGCCACTGGGGCGCCCCAAGATGAAGGTTTCCAAGAAAATTCTTAAAGCTGACTGGGATCAACTATTAACTTCTGGAGTCCTATGAGGTGATGGCGAGTGAAGTTGCCTCCAGCAATGGTAAAGAAAGGGATGGTGAGCATCTGGCTCCTCGGTCTCATAGCTTGAGATGCTGAATAGGCTGCAAATGAAGCTATTACTTGTTGGGTGCCATTCTGAGACCACTAGTCGAGAAAACTCCTGGTGAGGTTAAAGCAAGTTTGCACGGTCTCTTGCCAATCAGATGATGACCGATATCTACCCCCACTCAATTATTTCTGCTTGAGCACTAACCCCTAGGGTACCTTGTTGATCAATATCGGGAGTGACTTGTCCCCTTATTCTGGCCCTGGTATGATGACTGCAACTTGTGAAGGAACTTATTGTGGGAACAACTTCTTTTGATTATGGGAACAGATATCGTGTCTCCAGAAGGTCCTGTTTCCCTCCATATTTTCCCTTGAGCTATGAACAGACTAATGACCCCTAGTCATAAAAGACTGACCTTTACATGTACAATTCTGTTTCTACCGTTGCGTTAGTCCAAGATGTTCATACAGCTCAACATGCAAATCAACTAACCAAAAATGTCTTTCATGCCCTAGCTATTCAAGAAATCATAAAAGTAGACACAAAGGTAAATGCCCTCAAAGAGGCTATTCTATGTATTGGAAATGAGCTAAACTCTTTAAAGGTATGGTCGGCTCTCTGGTGCAATAAAGAATATAACTGGAAAATCAAGTCTTGCCCACAAAGAGCCTAACTTAGAGAAAAGGAACAGATAAGGGCAGAAGATAAGTTAGTACCTACATCTTTGCTAACTGATGGTGTATAGCAGCCCCTTCCCTAAGGCCTACTTTCCACAAACACCTTCCCTTACCCTGGCAGCTGTGATGAGGATGGATAAGAGTATCTACAAACCTATGACTTAATCTTAGTGTTATTAAAATGTGAACACCTTGTTATTTTCTTAGTTATTCAACCTCACTATAATTGGGGCAGTTCTGCAAGAAGACTTCTGTAAAACCTGTTTCTGTACATTTTCCAAAAACACCTTATCACAAAGAGCTATCCATTGTAAATATTCCATTTCCTGATGTCATGTTAACTTTTGACCTATAAATTAAGACACCAAAATTTACAGGACTGAGATGCCTGCCTGGTGATCAGAAAGGATCTCGGGGCTCTCTCACTCTCTTTCGCCGACACCGTCCATCCTTCAGGGACCCCTAGACCTGTCGGAGCTGGCGCGGCCTCCGACAATTACTAGCACTGGAGTCTTGACATTCTGAGCCAACACGTTCCTTTTTTCATTTAAGCTATTGTGAGCTTTTTTCTTTTTTTGTCAGTTTTAATACAAAATCTCCAAAAACAAACAATAGTGGACAATGCATATAAAATGCAATTCTCTAAAATACCATTCATTCTTCTTGTTCCTTTTGGATCTCGTTGGGTCCTCGTTCAGACTCTTATTTCTCACCTAATTTTTGGGGGGGGGCTATAATATCTTTTATTTTAATTAATTAATTAATTCATTTTTATAAAGTGTATTTATTTTGAGAGAGAGAGAGAGAGAGAGAGAGAGAATGAGTGTGCACACGTGTGTGTATGAGCAAGGGAGGGGCAGAGAGAGAAGGAGAGAGAGAATCCCAAGCAGGATCCTGGCTGTCAGTGCAGAGCCCGACTTGGGGTTGGATTTCATGAACCGTGAGATCATGACCTGTGCTGAGATCAAGAGTTGGACACATAACCAACTGAGCCACCCGGGCGCCCCTATTCCTTTATTTTATTGAAGGATAGTTGGCGCACAATGTTACATTAGTTTCATGTATAGAGCATAGTGATTCAGTTTCTTTATATGTTGTGCTCAGTGTAGCCACCATCTGTCACCATACAGAGTTATTACAATACCATTGATTATATTCCCTGTGCTGTGCCTTTTATCCCCATGACTTACTCATTCCATAGCCAGGAACTGTACCTCCTATGCCCCTTCACCCATTATGCCCATCTCCTTCTTATCTCAGTCACTAAAAGAATATTCCTGCTGCCAAAATTCAGTTTCTAAACCTCAATTTCCATTCCATAAGGTGGGGCTAGCAGTAGCACTTTCCCCATTTATATGGTTATTGTGATAGTTGTGTGAGATTAGTCACATGGAATTCATAGCATATTTACCTAATAACAACTGCTTATAACAACTTTCCTTCCCACGTCCACCGTGCCCCCCTCTTGCTTGAATGCCTTACTTGCTTCACAACAGATCATGTTAGTCTCTTGAAGGAATCTTCACTCTCTATTGAGGAAAGATGACATTCCTTAGCATGATTTTCATACCTGTAGCGCCAAGCCACTCGACACCTTTTTGCATTCTGTGAGGAATTTTTACATCTGGAAGAGACTTCCAACTCCTTATTCATGGTGTCCCTCAAACTGGGCACTTTCTTGTCCTTTCTTGGCTTCTCAAAAACCCTTTAGCACGTATCTTACTAAAGAAGCCCTCTGAGATCTGCATATCTGATTTCTATATCTCGGGCAGCGCCACTGCGCTCTGCTTGCATTTCGTCCTAGTATTTATCCTACTTTTCCTTTTTTTTTTTTTAATAGATGATAATTTACAGGATATCTCTCTAATAGGCTGTAGGCTCCCTCTGGGCAGAGTTTGCTTCTATTGCTCTGCAGATCTTGGTACAAGCAGCCCAGTTTGGCATGACTCGTTTAAGACATCAGCCTTTTCAGGTACCTCCTTAAAAAAGGATGTCCTCGGGGCGCCTGGTTGGCTTAGTCGGTTAAGCGTCCGACTTTCGCTTAGGTCATGATCTCACGGTTTGTGGGTTCGAGCCCCGCGTCGGGCTCTGTGCTGACTGCCAGCTCAGAGCCTGGAGCCTATTTCGGAGTCTGTGTCTCCCTCTCTCTCTGACCCTCCCCTGCTCACGCTGTCTCTCTCTCTCCTAGAAATAAATAAAAATATTAAAAAAAAAAAAAAAAAAGGATGTCCTGGCTCCCATCCACGTTAATACTGTTTGGTTCTGAGCCTTTTACTGTGACTTCTATTCCTGCTGTCATCTTTCTGGGGTATCAACTTTTCTTTCTTTTTTTTCCACTCTCATCTTGCTCTTTGGATAAAGTCACTGTTCAATATAGTTGTACTGAGCACTTTCCGGGTGCCGGCACTCTAGACATGAGCAGGTAGACTTGCCTCTGCCTACATGAAGTGTTCATCCTGGTTGGGGTGGGGTGGTGGGAGTGGGAATAATAAACAATAAATACATAAACGAGAACAGTTCAGAGTAAGACAAGGTGTGACGGAGGTAGAGCAGGGAGCTGTGCTGGAGAACACGCTTAGATCATGGGTAGATGGCAGGAGTTGCATAGTGACTGGGGACCCTGTCTTCCACAGTGGCTCAGCCTCCTCCTGTGATGGATGCTCATGTTGCCTTGGGTGATGTGCTTCTTGAATCTCCAGGTCCTGCATCCCTTTTTGGCACTGCACCCTGGGACACCATACATGAGGCCACAGAAGGGTCTGTGCCCTTAAAGCAGAAGCATTCATTTGTTGTGGTTGGCATTTGGCTGGGAGCTGAGTTAAGTCTCGAAAGGGCTGCAATACTCAGGACTCATGATATGCTAGACTCTCTCTTCCCCTATGATTTTCGCAAAAGCCTGTGCGGAACTAGAAAAGGAAGACATAAAAACAATCCTATCAATGAAGAGAAAGAAGACTTCACATGTTTTCTTGTGCTGTGTTTCTTGATTTGATAATGATCTTGAAGTTTATAAATTGCTCTTCCAGCTTCTCCTTTCTCCTGTGTCGTTTTTCTTTTCTCCATTTCAGGGGGCATGTGATTTGTTCTTTCCCTAAGTTATTGGGTGGAAACTGGAACTTAAATTTTTGGGGGAAGATCTATGTCAACTTTACTGTGGGCTGAGGGTGGGGAATGGGAACCAGGAGCCTAATAGATAGGACTTCACACTATAGACAAGGGTTTAAGAGTAGATAAAGTCAGATGGTTCTATGTAATAGCACGTAGTGTTGGGATGCCATTATTTAAAGGGGAGAAGTGGAATGGGATTTTCTTATTTAAAGCTGTAACTTCTTTGGGAAATGACTTCTACTATGAAGCATTACAAAACAATTCCTTGCTAAAATCAGATGCAACAAATCATGTTTTCCTGTATTATAGTTAGCAAAAATTTTAAATTCTTAAAATAGAAAAATGTTGTCCAATGTTATTGCTTTTGTTTTTTAAATCACTGGAATTTCAGAATTGGTTTGTTTCTACAAGGAATAAACCCTTATGAAATTGCATCCATCCTAAACTAAGACATTTTCGCACAAATTAATTTATTCATACAAGTTATAGTGATTCATTTGCTTGGGTTTCTAGGACTTTACCTTTGCATCATGTCTAGTGTGTCCTTTGAGATATTTTTTGAGAGTAATTCTTTAAACAGGATTTGTGCTTCAGCATAAAATGTAGATATGTGATTAATAGAGGTTTAAAAATATGTTTTTGCAAATTGCTTGCCTCCCCATTTCACTGATTTGTCATCTGTGCTAAGTGCATGTGGAGACAACTTAACGAATACAATTTACCACTGACTTTAGTAAAAAAATAAATTTGATTCTGGAGCACCACAAATTGTAGAGTCTCGGAAATGAAAAGAACACTGAAAGGTCATCTGGTTTGTCCTTCTTCATTCAGACAGGCTTGCACTTCTCATTACAGCTGGGTGAGAATCTATCCTAATTCTGAAGACATCCTGGAAAGAGGACTCACCAGCTTTCTCGTTATCGCTAATGTGAACCATCCATCACTTGTGGAAAATTTGTCTGAAGGACATCTAATTTCCTCATACTGTAGTTTATCCCACTTTCTTTAAATGGGCCTTCAGTGACGACCACATAAAATTTCTGTTAACCGACCATTTCAGAGAAACAAGATTGAAGAAGGTGGTGGGTGTAAAATGGTTAGAATGGGGTCTGGAACATATTAGGCTCTCCGAATGCCAAAATAATAATTATCATGATTATCATCAGGGTCTTTGGTGATAAGGGAATGTCAAGTAATTTGGGGATTAGCAGCTCTGACTGCCTGGTGGTGGTTGATTTGGGTGTCGTATCCCAAGGCTGCACCCTGGCTCCGGGGAAGGAATGCATGATTAATGGTTGACCTAGGGGATGGCAGGGGCCTAGAAGGAATGGCCACACTGGTGCCAGCTGTTTGCCATCTCCATGATGATGATCGCAGGCTCTTGGCGGGCAAGGACTCCAACTCACTAGTTTTGGGTCTTTAGGACTCAGCACAATGACTAGCATAGAAAAGACACAATATGAATTGAATTGTTAAATGTTGACTATTATAAAAATCACTCAACAAAATACTTATGTTACACGTGAGTGTTATTCCTGTCTTTCAATATGGTTTTCTAATTTTTAAAAATTTGTCCTTGAACATATTGCTTTTTCTCAGGTCAGCCTTCTCTTTTTCATCGTTTCCATTTTCTTTTATTTGGACAAAGAGGTCATTGTGACCCTCCTCTGAAGGTGCTTTAAGTTCATCCAGGCTATCTGTGAGTTACAGAGGCCAGAATTAGACCCTGTGTCTCGTTATAACCTTGGGCATTGTGATGAGTTCTGACATTTCATGCTCTGGGATGATGCTTCCTGGCATCACTCTGGTTTCGTATGCATGTAAAGAATGATGAAGTTGAAAGTCATGTGAGGTGTCACAATGTTTCGGCTAATGGAATCACAGGCTCCCACGCATCATCTTTAGCTCTCAGAAGACAATCAGAAGAGTGGGGTGGGGCTAGAGTAAGGACTGCTTGGACTCCCACACTCTCTCTGTTCTTCCCAAGGCACCTGAGTTAACCCTGCTAAACCCGTCTGCTGAGGTCAGAGATAAGAAAAGGTAAAGAGGGAGCAAGGAAATCCTTTTTAGTTCTTTTAGAGTAGATACTATGACATTATTCCCCCTCCATCTTTTGGTGGCCCAGTGTATGCATTTGTGATTCTAGGGCTGCGGGTGGAGGGTGAACGGGGTATACTGGAGCAGAAAGAAGGGATCATATCAAAGGAGCAAGAATTTTGTATTCATCTAGGTCAATAGGGGGAGGAGCTGAGCTCTGCTTTTATTCCATTTCTCTTAGGTTAGATGGAATTCTGGGAATGTGACTCTTCCTCTGGTGGCTCCCCAATGTTTTCTCTCTAAGTCTGTGTCTCTTGACGTTTCAGAAAAGGAGGATTCTGGAAATGGATTGTGGCGGATAGAGTGGAGAAGCTAATGTGGGAGAAGATTTATATTTCCTTTTGTGGCTAGACTGCCATTGCCTTAGGCGCTTCTGACCTTCTAAGATGACCAGAGAATCCCATGGACATTTTGAGTGAACTCGGTGCTCATGGGTGGTACAGGTAAGCCTGAGGGTGTGAGTACAGCAGGCTTTGGGTGGTTGGGTCCCTCTGTCCTTCTCAATGGTTTTGGACCTTGAGCATTAGCCCAGCGCAGAAGGGCTCTTGTAGACTGATGAGCAGTGAGCACATTACTCCTTGTCTAATGTTTTGAATCCAGCACTGAGTTTCTCTACATCGCTACTTATGTCCATAAAAATTGCATCCTTTATGTGTGCTTCCTCCTCTTTTAAGTGAAGTGACAGCCAGATGGGGCCCTCTTGCTTTCAGGAAGGTGTGGAGTGGCATCTGAGCTAGGGAGGCAGAGGGAGTGGGTGGAGAAAAGCATCATCAAGCCCAAGGTCAGCCCATTCTCCTTGTCACTCCTTTCCCGTCTGCAACCAGTACAGGAGTTGGGCATAGAGGGTCTGGGCACTCTATAGTCACCTCTGTGTCGGGCCACAAATATACTGGCAATACTTTACTCAGTATTTATAATCGTCTCATTAATTTAACTCAGGCAAGTGTCCTTGGCATTAAGAGCAGGAAAATGTTGCTGTGGAGAGTTGGAATTTCTTGGAAGGTATCATCCTTGAAGCTTTTAGTCTATTCAGCAAAGATCTTTAAGGCAAAGACCATAATGCACATCCCTAGTGCTCTAACAGACAAAGTAAGGAAATTTTCTTTGACGGGAATGCAGCTTAGCAAAGCAAGGAGCCACCTTTGGCTCAGGTGTCCAAACTAGCCAGATGCCTGAGTCCAAGTTTTGGATTTACTAGCTGTGTGACCTTGGGCAAGCTACTTAGCTTCTCTGTGCCTCAGTTTCCTCCTCTGTCAAATGGGGGATGTTATTAGTATTAGTATTAAATAATCAAATATTTGTATAGGTTTTGGCACATGGTAAGTGCCAAATAAGAGACTGTTAAATAAACAATTCTTTCTCCTCATTATCTGTTTATCTTTTGCCTTAGAGACCCTGACTCAGTTGTTAGTCCTGTCATTTGTCTCACTGGTCAGGCAGGGCTGGGCATCTAATTTGTGGGGCCTAGTACAACATGAAAATAAAGGATCCCTTGCTCAAAAATTATTAAGAATATCAAGATAGCAAAGGGAGGGCATTAAATTAAGTGTGGGCCGTTTAATTTGTCTGCATCCTGAGCAACTGTACAGGTCACGTACTGATGCAGCTGGCCTGGGGTCAGGAGTTAAGACTTGATTTACCCCGACAAGGGCTGTCCTGAATTGGTTTCAGGAATGGCAGTGGGAGACTACCTCCAAAATCTTAGATGAGCTTACCCCAGTTACAGCAAGATGCTTTGCATTGATTTTTTTAAAAATTTTTTAATGTTTTATTTATTTCTGAGAGAGACGGCATGAGCAGGGGAGGGTCAGAGAGAGAGGGAGAATCAGAGAATCAGAAGCAGGCTCCAGGCTCTGAGCTAGCTGTCAGCACAGAGCCCGATGAGGGGCTCGAACCCACAAACTGTCAGATCATGACCTGAGCCGAAGCCAGGACCTTAACCGACTGGGCCACCCAGGCGCCCCTGCATTGAATTAAAAAAAAATATAAACCAAGTGACATACATCTGTAGTCTGTCTGAAGGGGTTCATTTGAAAAGGAGGGCACTTTTAATGGCAAGGGACCCAACTTTTATTTTTTTCCCCAGGCTTAGCAGTTTTGTCCCACACTTCCCCCGAAAGCTACCTGCCTCAAACAGTCCACAATGAGGTGTCACAAAACCATGGATTGTTGGGTGGCGGGCGTGCGCGCCATGCTGAATGTGAAGTGACTTCATGCAGAGAAGTGAAATGACACAGATGATTCATTTACACGTTTATTTTCTGTCTTGCTTATTCTACCAGACTGAAATGGAGAACAATGCCAGTAATTTTATAGACATTTTGACACAAAGTAAACAAGTATTTTGATGTTGAACAATTGTACAGACTACTACATGCATATAAGTATGCTGATTGGTGCAGAAATACTGAGTCGATCAGCAAAACTACTAATAGAAAATCACATTTTCTTTTTATGGAGTTAAAATGCAGCAGATATGGGGACATTGATACAAACACCATTAAATGGGAGAGAAAGGCATTGTATTAATGGTGCGGGATGGACAGTTGAACAAACACATGTATGCTAAGTCGTATCCTCTTCACAGAACTGAAATCAAAACACCTTGTTTGCAAATAGAATGAAATAAAGCATGTTGATGCAGATGAAGGACAGTAGGTGAGACTTACCACTTATGCATAAGCATTAGCTTTTACTCAGAGTTTGTGTTAAAAAGTATTTCAACGTAGTATAAGATGAAATGCTAATGCTATTATGTGTGTGGACAGGACGGGATAACCCAACTGAGAAATCTTAGAACATAAAATACTGATTGTGCTTCTTTTCCTCTGCAGCATTCAGAGCATTCATAGAGTAGTATGAAAACCCTCTAAAACATTGATGTTGATAAAAGTGAATGATGCTTCATGCGACTGTACCTATAAATCTAATACCATGTGTGATAACACGGAAATATGATATTGTATCACTTAACATATATAGCAATTGTAGGAACTATTCATTTAACTTGTAATGCCTGTTACTCTATATTCCTTAGGCTTTAAAAATAATTTTGAGTCTTTTTAATCTGGGAGATGTTAGGGACTTAATAGAAACTATTAAAATCTCTACAACTTGAGAAAAAAACAGAATAGGTTGTATATCAACCTGTTTTATAGGGAAATCACCCATGATTTTTCTCAACAAGGCTTTTTATGTGCATTAATTGCTGATAGCTTTGTAGTTTTGCCATAAGGTTTCATACACTTACTTTGTGAATCCTTACAGAGTTGTCCTGAGTTTAGCAATAAGATTATAATTCTAACATTAAACATTGAATTAATGAATTTGGGAGTTAGACATAATTGTCTTTTTTAACAATACATGTCTCTATTTAACCAAAAAGCAGTGGATGATTCAGGCTCTCCCTCCTGATCCTAAACACACTCATACTCACATGCACACATGTACAAATACATACAGCCTTCCCAAAAGTCAATTTCCAAAAATATACACTGCGAGCTTTAGTTTCCCGCCATTTACCTCATCTGGAGATTTGCCTTTCTCTATTATAGGCTTTTCTGTTTCTCTTTCTTCTCCCTCTCCCTTCTCTTCTTCTTCCTTCCTCCTCACTCCCACACCTCCACCCCCAGAGACGCTGGCCTTTGAAAGTCTACCTATGTTAATTTTGTAGATTTCCAACTTTAGTTTTTGGAGACCAAAGGGAAAATAATGTATCTTCTTGACTACGGGACAGGACTGCGTGGGTCACTCCTGAGGAATGTCTATCTTTGGACTAGTGAAAACAGCTCATGTAAGAACAGGTAAGAATTCACCACAACATCCTCCTTTTATTTCCCACATAATAGTGGTGAAAGAAACCATTTAAGGCAGTTCTACGATGGCAATGAAAATGATTTAAGCAACTAAATAGGAAAATTGGTAGCATTTCTCTTTAGTTAGTAGGCAACACTTTTTAAACTGAATTATTCGACATTTTTAGACTATGCAGCTCTGATAGAGAGATTTGTGTTACAAGCCTGAAAAGGCAGTTAAAAAATACTACTTCAGTATTTATGGTAAAAAATGCACAGATGGAAATGATTCAGTGAGCCATTTTAACTAAAGGCGTTACTGCACTGCCTCAGCCCTTTTTTGGGCTAGATGTTGAGTAAGCAGTTTATAGTCACTTTTGTTCTGTGGCCTATGTACATGACACTGTAACACAGTGTGTTGGCATAATAAGAGGAGACAATCACTCTGGCAGCTTTTAAATGCAGTAGACATGGACAGTCAACATTGAGCTTTCACATAAGCTATGTAGAGACAGGTAACATACATTTAGTGAGCTGGTTGGATGGCATAGTGCTTTTTCTGAATACTATTTAGATAAGCTAGGGCCTTTAGTTTTGGAGAAAACAGGTAGGAACACAGTATTCGTTAGGATACGACTAAACAGTAAGACCTAAGCTGTCGTGCAATTCTGCTTTAGAATAGGAATTATTTTTCTAAGCATCGGAAGCTGATTGAAACCCCAAACTAAGGAATATGTTATGCTAAAGCTTTCATAAAATTACTAGGCAAAACAAAACCAAAAAAAAAAAAAACAAACTCCCATTAAAATAAAAGTATTCTTTTCAGTTTACCAGTGAGGGACACTGGATATTCTGAAGGTGGGATTTTAGTGTGTCTTGGAAATTCCTTTGCAGATTCAGTGGAAGGTCTTGCCGAAGTCAGTCTGTCTCTAATTTTGGAGATAGCTGCACCCCCTGATTTCCTCTAATTTGGTTGGAGGAGTTGCACTTAGTGTCAAGACTGCAATGTGCTGTGGTGTATATAGTCCCTCGTCATGACTCAGCTCTGAGGCTCCTGGTAGGAAATCTGGGTTCCACCTAAATTTTTTGTGACACGGCATTTTAAAGAAATGAACCTCCTCCTCTGTTACCTTTCGTCTTCAGTAAGATTTTAACATTAACAAAAAGGCAAAAAAAAAAAGTCTCTGATGAAACCTAATGATAATCTATGCCTTAGAATATGAAAACAAAATTTAATAAAGAATTCTTTTTAACACTGAAAACTTTTATTCCCATTTCCTGGCAAATAGTCAATTATGGTAAACTTAGAAACAAATTTGGTTATGTATTCATATATATGTATTTCTTTTTTTTTTTTTTAAATATTTTTATTCATTTCTAGGGGGGAGAGAGAGAGAGAGACAGCGTGAGCAGGGGAGGGTCAGAGCAAGAGGGAGACACAGACTCTGAAACAGGCTCCAGGCTCTGAGCTGGCAGTCAGCACAGAGCCCGACGCGGGGCTCGAACCCATGAACCGTGAGATCATGACCTAAGCGAAAGTCGGACGCTTAACCGACTAAGCCACCCAGGCGCCCCCATATATATGTATTTCTATTAAACATTAAAAATGTAAAGCTGTTAGGTAAAAAAAGAATGCATTACCTATTTTTTCATAGCATGTTATTTGTCCAAATAATGTCAATCTCTTTTTAAAGCCACATGAGGTGGAGATACATATACATATACATATACATATACATATACATATACATATACATATACATATATATGTATATAAACAAATAAGGTACATATGTATGTAATTTACCAAATAAAATATTCTCTATTTTAAGGTCACAGTGAGGGAAAATCTATATTTATATTCACACACATTTAAAATTTTGACTTAACCAGAAAGTCATGGAAAAATTTTAGGAGACAAAATAATTAGCGCACAAATGCGAGCTGAATGATTTCTTTTGGAATATTTTCAAAAACTAAAGCAAATACCTCCTATCAGGTATGTTGTAGGTGCTTAACTATATACTATCTAGTTTAATTTATAATAGCCTTTTTAAAGAAACTCATAGTAAAATGGGAAATATTAATTTCAAATGACCACCTAAACATATTTTTATACAAAGAACTTAAAAAGAAATCTTAATCCAAATTTGAATTATTTCTGATTGGAAGTATAGCAAAGTACAATATTTCAAGATGGCCTTTTCTTCACCCCTACTATCTTTTGCTGAAGTTCTGTTTAAATTGCTATTATAGTTTTGGCCAAGAAGCATATAAAAACGACCAGAGTAATATCAGTTTTCCCTGATTGAAATATTTGTTACCATTGAAAATGAAACCGAGTTATATCGGCATTTTCCTTTCTGGACACTGTCCTTAAAACAGACACATTAATTGGTTGTACACAGAAATTTAGTGGAGAGCACATTTAAGATGATGCCTGGTTTAGACACCACCTTTCTCATCAACCTTGTTATTTACTTCTGAAGTCCAAGAACTTAACAGAGGCTTTAAAAATGATTCTTTTGTTAATAGGGAGAGAAAATACAGTGTCGGTCAAACCATATTATTACACTGTGTAGACTGCTCCTTTGTCCTCAGGCTTCCCTGACCATTGGACAGCTTCCTGTTACTCTTTGCTATGGGCTTCAAGTTGCTATTGCTAATGGCTCAATTCGTCCTGTGCTTGACTTGATACTTGAAGTACCATAATCAGGCAGACCCTTGAGAAGGATTACTGGTGGGCACAGCGGACAAGAGAGAAATCAAAAATCTGGATGAGCAGGATCTGAGTTTGATCAAAAGAATCTGTTTGCAAACCAGGATGGTGAAACTTGAGAAGGAAGTAGAAGGGAGTGAGTTCAAGTCCCTTCTACAAATGGTTTCCATTGTATCCCGGGCACAGTAGGTGATATTAATAAGTTGTCCAGGAACTTTCCATTTGAACACGTTTTTCCACTTACCCTCACTTCTTCAAACAAAACAAAGCAAGCAAGCAAACACTCAGGCAACGATATAAAACAGAAAAGCTTTCAGATTGAAAACAAGGTGCTAAGATCAAGATATAGTCGTTATGCAGTCAAATGAAAGATTATTAAAAATGCTTCAGTGTGCTAATAGTACCTTATGTTTGCTTATAAACCTTTTCTCTACATTCACTGTTGAATTTTTAATGGTTTAATATAATACCTCTTTAAAATTGGATAAATTTGAAATGTAGCTATTGTGTGACAAACCCAAATGTTTTGTAAATTACAGGTTTTTCTTGCCCCCCCCCCCCCCTGCTTTCTTTGGTGTTGAACTAAATAGGAACATTTTGCCAATTCTTTTTTTCATTTTATTTAGAGGAGAGAGAGAGAGAGAGAGAGAGAATCCCAAGCAGGCTCCGTGGTGTCAGCTTGATCTCACAACCCTGAGATCATGACCAGAACCAAAATCAAGAGTTGGACACCTAACCTAATGAACCCCAGTACATATTACTTGCTATGTATGTGTTTTCTTTACAAAAATCCTCCTAACTTCAATTAAACATTATGATGTATTTGCAGGTTAAAAATCAGCCTAACCCATATAGTATAAATAAGAATGTTCAAAGCCTCTTGGTTTAAAGATGGCAGAATGGTTTAAAGATGGCAGAAATCTGGCTGCAGTAGAATTTCTGGCCAGCACCCCCAGATGTCTCTTGGGAGTTTAGAAACCATCTATTTTTTTCCACCAGGGTCAATTCAGGGGCAGTTTGTGTTCTATTTGTCATCTTTAGACAATGGAAAATGGAGACTGTGGGCTTTGGAGTTAATCAACCCAATGGCTTTGTCTTCACAGGTTCATGATTCTTAAAAAAAAAAAAAATCACTCTTTTGCGTCCTGTCTAGCTTCCCACTCATAGTGGAAAGGTCAAAATAGCATTTACTGTACAGTAAGAGTCCACACCTGGGCTCTGCTAAATATTTAACGAAACTTGCGATTCTATTTTGATTTGAAGGCAGCTGGTAGAAATATTCTGAAAATGCTTTGCAGAAAGTAGCAACAGTTTTATCAGATATTTTGGAATAAGAAAAAGAAAACTGAGAAATGATCATCGAAAAACAGGTCTACAAAAAGGCCTAGGATGTAGTTGCGATTCTGGCTATATGCATGTGTAATGGAAGGTGGAAAATGATAGAAAACTTTCTTTCAAATTCCTGCTACTATTTCCTTTCTACGCAAATAGAGAATTCTACTTTCTCTCAGATTGACCACTAGGAGGTGCTCAACATGGAGAATAAAAAGCAGATGGCAGCCCATGGCATCTTTTCTGAATTTGTGTGTTTACCTCTGGACCCTTTTCACTATTTGTGTCTGTTTCCCTGAATCTCAATTTTGAAAGTCAATTTTTATTGTTTGGTGTTCCACCTCAAAATCTTTTTAAGATGAAACAAAAATAACTAAAAGAAAAACATTTAGCCACATCGTTTGCCAGTACTGGCCATAGTTGGATGGGAGATAAACTTCTTGCTCAGATTGGCATTACGTTTTCATCAAATCAGCAGGTCGTGATGGCTTCTGGCACAGCATATAGGCTAAGATTTAAAAAAGTCAAGTGAAACAGTTATATGAGTATAAATATCATTTTCAACATCATTTTTTGCTAGAATTATATTTCCTTTGGTGGAAGAGGGCAATATCTGCGTTGAAATACACCATCACTAATTTTAAGCATGTATCTTTAGAAAATGTATGTGGTGGCCATTCAGATTCTAGATTGGGGAATGAAATCATTTGAGTCCGAGGGAGCATAAAAACAGATTATAGGAATTTTCAAACTACACACTCAAACATACTATTTCCAGCTGTCTCTATGGAACTGGATTTCATTTGGGAATATAATCTTTTTATTAAAAGCTTTTTTTAACGTTTTATCTATTTCTGAGAGAGAGAGAGAGACAGCATGAGCAGGGGAGGGCCAGAGAAAGAGGAAGACACATAATCCAAAACAGGCTTCAGGTTCTGAGCTAGCTGTCAGCACAGAGCCCGACGCGGGGCTCGAACCCATGAACCATGAGATTGTGACCTGAGCCAAAGTTGGACGCTTAACTGACTGAGCTACCCAGGCACCCCAGAATATAATTTTTTAAATAGAAATTTCTACTAGACTATAAAATTGAAGGGATAAACTGTGCATAAATTAATTTCTGGCACATGGTAGAGCATAAATGTTAGTTGAATTAAATATTTTATCAAAGCAATGTGGAAGTATCTGTTAAATCATAAGAAAAAAATTCTTCAAAACAGAGATTAAAGTTGGAATTATGGTCTCAATTGTGAATTTCATGTCAATAGTAAGTCTAAATTTTATAAAAGTACATACATGTACCTAACATAAATTTCTCTGCTTAAAAAAACCTCTTTAATTTACTCACACATGTCTTTATCTTTCTTCCTTTTTTTTTTTGTAATTGTATCTTTTGCTGGCCTTAGGCTATCTTATTATTAACAGACTCTCCCTCACTTCCCTTTATATGTATATTTACTTATTAAAACTTTTTGAGACTTTATAATGAAGAGATTATGCATTAATGGTAATGGTAAATAGGGACTCAGGCAATTAACTCAGGCTGGTTTTAAAAAAGGCAAGTAGAAGAAATGGTTATTGAAACCAATAGCATTATATTGCCAGGTGGCATCTATTACACTAAGAACTAACTTCAATAATATAGAACCAAGGTTTTGGAGTTGGGGATTTTCCTCTTTCCTATGAGGGCAGAGACTTTGAACGTTTCTACTTTTTACTTAGGTTTTGTAGAATCTTCTTTTTCTTTTTTTCTTTTCTTAGGTCTGTTTGGGTGAGGACAATCGCAATGGAAAAATACCCAATATATTTTGAAATTCACATGGACCTCGTGAATAAATCCCTTGAGTCAAGCTATACAATTGAGTTTTAAATATCTTGCATTTAGAAGCTCAGAGGGCTAAACAGAGAATAGTGATACATTGCTAAAATGTTGCCTGTAGTTAACAGGAAGAAAGAAAACCCTTTAAAATGGTTTGTTTTTAACCAGGTAAACACAATCAAACTATTAAAATATAAAATGTGTTATAGATTTTTCACTGGTATTAAATCTTGCTCTAGTTATTAGCATTAGACCATTATTAGCTATTTTGACAAGCAATATATCTAATTAAAAGTTATTTTTCTACTTATCAGATAATAAGGATAGTAACCTCAATCAGGTTAACAAATTGTGATTCAAAAGTAATTATGTATCAGATTTACGTTTATATACCATCTTGTCTATTTCTTAGGAAAACAGTTTGTTGGAAAAGCATGTCACTTATTCTTGTCATACGCTTCTCTGGTTTGATAATTGAGTGATTTTTCCCACGTTCAGAAGAGACATTTTTCAGTGACCCAAATGATCCTCAGCCTGGTTGTGGATGAGACCAGGTGGTAAGTAGTCTCCATGGAGTTAAGGGTTATACTCTAGCACCAAGCATCGAGCACTAGGTGCCCCCCCCCAGTATTAAGGGGTGTAATACCTAGTATTTAGTCATATTGGGGTGCTCACCTAGTATCTGCCAAATGAATGAACAATGAAATAACAATTAAATTCAAGTAGACAAAATATTTGAACTTAGGCTAGAAGTAGTTCTAAAATTCTACTTGTTTTTGTTTCAGAAAATCAAGTGGCTTCCTTCAGCCTCTGCCTGATATGTATGTCATGTTACATCAGGAGCTATGGATTCTTTTCTTTAACCCAGGCATGTGGCTCTTAGGACAAGAATTCTAAATTTGGCAAATGTATGTGCTAAAGACAGTGAATCTCATTTATCTCCAGTCGTTACCATGTGGCATGATCCACTGCTGCTTTAAGCAAACAGTAGGACTATCACTGCACTTCTAGGCTGTTATTGTTGTTGTTTACATAATTTCATATATTAATAGGAAAAACCCTAATGAAATATACTATCATATGTTGGAATGCCAGACTTGATGCCAGACAACATGGATGAGTCCGTGTTCTATTACTCACCAGTGACTTGTGTCAACTTGAGCAAAATGCATAACTTCTCTGGTCCTTTATTGATAAATAATACCTAATTCAGAAGGCTGTTGTGAGGATTAAGTTCAACAAGAAACTAGACGGTACTCTACATATAAAAGGCTTTTTTTTTTGATATTCAAATTCCAAGTTGAATTGTTGGCTTTCCCCAGCCTGTTCTACATGAGAGTGAGACTGTTTTGACAAGAAATTAATGGGAACAGACATTTGGCATATATTCTCCTTGTAACCAGATCTAGTCATATCAGGGTAATGTTTGATCTGAATGCTGGCTTCAAAGCAGTTGGTTTTGCCAGAGTGGAGAAATTTCTAGTGGAAATATTTAGAGACAATTTAGGTCAACTCCAGGAACTCACTCAATTATGTCACTCTTGTATCTGCTATCCAATCCAAGACATTTATCCATGTATCCATTATAATTTATATCAGTTTTTGAGCTCAGATGATCTTGTGACAATTTGCACTGGTTAAGATAGTTAGAAGAATCAAGTTAACTATTCTTGAGATCATGTTCTTTTGAGTTCATTCAAAGAGTCTCTACTCACTGACATTTGTCCGTGGTCACTGAGCTAGCTACCGATGAGTACACTTTCCTAATAGCAGAAACTTCTGGCGGGCCTCAAGGAGTCAATCTATGTCCCCGTCATTCATGCAGTGCTTCTTAGACTAGGGATATATTTTCCAGGGGATACAAAAGAGGTATATGAAGCTATAAGAGTATTAGTTTTACTAGTTGATAAGCAATAGAAAACATCATTTCTTTGATACTGAAACATATGGAGTAGAATGCAGCATTTACATGAATTTTTAATGCAAAAATAAGACTTCAAAAGAATTCTGTGCTTGGTATATTTGCAGACCGTCTCAGACATAAACACGTTCATTCTCTGCGTCAGGTGCAGTTCTTTGAGAAGGTTTAGGAAGTGCTGCAGACAAACATTCTGGAATGCCTCAGTTCCCAAACTGCCTCCCTATGAAACAACAAAGTCAGGTTTTTTTTTTGTTTTCTTTTGTTTGTTTGTTTTTAGAGAAGCATTTTTTTTCTTTCCTAGCTGAAGACTTTTAGGCTCAGAGGGGCTAAGAAATTGAAGGTTAAGCTTTCCATAAGACGTTCTTGAAAACTCTTTGAAACTTAAAAAAAATATTGAAGGGAAAAAACATTTTAGGGGAAATGCTTCAAGGATACAGTGTTTAGGATTCCTTATCTAGGCAAGATTTCTAACAGTAAGCATTCTGGAGCAAGGTTCTCAGCAGGAAGCCTAACGCACACATGAAAGTGAACACATGAAAGTAATCCACCTGTGCAGACAGATAAATTTAAAAAATTGGGGTTCAATAACAAACATTAGAAAATAATGTCTTCATGAGACTATGTAAAGAAAATGCTTTTCATAACTTATTTGCTCTTCTAACATCAGACATACCTGTTTGAGTTGAAAAACTCTATGTAGAAAATTCAAACACTTTAGATTTACAAAAACAGATCAACATTTTGCTATGGACACTGAAATGAGTATGAATAATGTAAATATCAATAGTTAATGACCATAAACCCTTACAGGTTATGTTTTGAGAGAAACATGAAACCCATTAAGAAATTCTAAGCACAGTGAAACAGAAATATTTAAAATTGTTTTTAGCATAGGGATGCTTGGATTTCAACTAAGCATCTAACTTGTTTTCTTATCTCAGATATAATGACCAGATTCTCCTAATAAATGTTATTCCTTAAAGCCTTAAGTTCTAAACATTTGGGTTGTCTTTTCCAATGTTTTTATCATCATTTTAAACACAGAATAAAATTTAGCATTTTTTTCTTTAAATAAAAGTTGTGCTTTAAATTTGGTCTAAAATTTTCCCAACACTTTCCATGAACTACACACACACACACACACACACACACACACGTACAAAATGCATTATGCTGAGGCAAAACTTGGACATTCCTGAGAGACCAAAGAATCATATTAATTTGAAGTCTTACAGGAGCTTATACATAATTTTGTCTGGGTTTCACTGGCGTAAATCTGAGACTTAGAGGTTTACTAGGCTTGTCCATAATCATACATTTGGCAGTTGCGGATCTGGAACCAGAGCCTTAATTTCCTGTGAAGCAAAACGGATTCAAAAGACCTGGGTTCTTAACACATACTTCACCAACAGGATAACCAACAGCAAGTGTTCTAAGTCCTCTGGATTTCAGTGTTTTCAGCGGAAAATGCTAGAAGTGGCTTTCAACATGGGGGGTCCTGATGATGTCTGGGGACGCTGGAAACGAGGGGGTTTCAGTTGCTGCATTTACTGGCAGGTGCTACTGGCACCTGCAGCCCTTCCCAGGTGGCAGCCTCCCTCTCCCCACTGGGAAATACTGGGTGACCCGTTGTCCGGCCAGGCCTCTTTTTATGGTAACTCATTTCTCTACCCAGCTATCTATGAGAGGGGTGGCAGTCTCACTTAAATAGCTTTGCTTTTAGTTCGTCAGAAGTCACGTTTTGGAATTCCCATTTTGGCATATCTGCATTCTATCTTTAGTTTTTTAGACAGAACAGTTGATGTTGGATACAAGTGGAAAATACAGTCATCTTTAGATGGCCAGCACACATCAGCAACAACAAAAAACTGATTTCCAAATGCGGAGTGACATTAAAAAAAAAAAAGTTTCAGTTGTATAGCCTCTGAAATATTTTCAGGTATTTAGGCTGTGGCAGGATATATAATTGGCAAAATTTCAAGCTGAAATCTCAAATTTGTTGATATCTGGTCATTAAATCTTGCCTGTTTTCATGATTTATAAATAAAATCACAAATGCCACAACTAAGCAGAAGCACAAAAGAAAAATGCACCCTATGAATTATGTCACAATAAAAATACTGTATTCCTTTAAACAAATGTACTTATAAGAGCTTTAGAACCCAAAGCAAGATAATGTGAGATGGTTTAAGAAGAGGTTGCAGTTTCGCAACAAGAAGTCTGTACAGCCCCTCCAGGCAGTAGCTGTGAAGGAAGTACCTGTGTCTCAGAAACTTGTTTCCGTATGTCCTTGACAATTTTGCACCCCAGGTCCCATTATTTACAGGGTTACGCATTTTGCAAGCTCAAAGCACCTTGCTCCTCATACTTATGAATGCATGCAGTGACATTTCATCCTTTCATGTGCAAATTCTAAAATTCATTGTAACAGAAAAGTTAAAAGTTGAAAATCTGTCTACAATTTGAAATGAAAGGATCAAAAATGTCAGACATTGCAGAATACTGGTTCCTAATAGAGCTCTCTTTATTTGTTCACCGTTCCTCAGTCATTTTGTTTGTTACAAAATGCAGTCTTGACTCTTTATTTAAACAGTACTTAAACTAAACTGTTCATGCCATGCAAAAATAACATTTTATGCACTTTTTTGGGGGGGCTTCCCAATTTGTTAGTTCACAGGCATTATTACCGCATTTTAAGAAACAAGTTTTTTTTTTTTTTTTATTGCTTTTGTAACTAGTCACATGCTGGTTTCACGTGTGGGACAGTAACCTGTGTCTCCTGGGTTGGAATGAATTTCTGGGGCAAACAAGTGGTTTTCCATCTTGCACCCTTCTTGACTAGTGTCCTTTTTTACTTCAGCCACAGCATGGTAAATGTCTTGCCTACAGTTGTGACTTGTGTCCTGGGGGGAGGAAGAGCCCACACAGGCTTCTTCTCTTAAAGGGTCTCTTCCATCACTAGGTTTATCTGCAAAGCAGTTGGGGCTGGAGTCGGCCTGCATGTCCTGCCTTGGCCCCTGGAGCTCTAAGAAGTCATCGTCTTCGCCAGTGTCTATTTCCGTGAAGCTCCTCCTCTCTCTCGATGAGAAAGGAAAGAGTTTCTGCTTGGGAAACCGAGGGGTCAGCCCTTTGGAAGGTCCCTGACAATGTGCCGAAACCTCGGCGCCCAGCAAGGGTCTGTCTCCCTGGGAGGGGGTTTCTTCTAAGAGGATGGTGCTGATGAGCTGCGGGGAGGTGAGGGGAAAGTCAGCGGTTGTGACCGGCAGTGGCCTGGCTGTGCTGGGTGGGGTCTGTGGGGCACTGCCTCTGTTTTCCTTGAAGTTCACTTTGAGCGATCTGGATTTTAGTGGGTTGCTGCCTTTCAGCGAACTCTTAGGGCTCTCGGAGGTACTGTCAGACGGCAAAGGGCCGTGGAGCCCACTCTGGGAACTGCTGGCATCGAGGCTCACTGTTATGTCGACTGGAGCGTATTCCAGGGTGGCGTCCCTGGCCACAGGCCCTTTCTCTCTGGATAGTGTTAGAAATGGGGGCCCCCTGGCTCTTTGGTGCTCTTCTATCCCTGTGAGGTCGGGTGGGAACTTCATCTGCAAGTGGGAGGCGGACAGCGGCGGCAGGGGCGACCTCTCCGTCTCTGTGAAGTCGGTGGCACAGCTGGTGAAGCTGTCTATGCTGGAGGTGCTCTTCATGTCCACGATGACCTCGGTCTGTGCCACAGCCAGCTGCTCCTGTGGGCAGACCACTTCTTCCATTTCTATCTCTTCTTTGTACCCAGATGGCCTCTCGGGCTGTTCTTGGCAGTCCGGGTTTGGGTGAGAGTGAGGCTGTGTCTTGGTGATTTCGTTGTACAGCATCTCCAGTTTCTGGGCACTCAGATGCTGGGGGCTGGAGGAAGAAGTGTTGTTCAGCTGCTCGTGGGAGTCTTTCTGGCTAACCTCCTGGTACTTATTCTCGAAAGATTTATTGGAGCTTGTTTCCGACAGAGCTTTCCTGGCCCACTTCCACCGGCTTGGAGAGAGGTGATTATCATCGGCTGAGTCCTTCGTATTGGCCGACTCTCCTGCCTTCTCCACGGCCACGTCTATCAGTTCCATGCTTCGGGCAAAGGCATCTTTTAAGTTCATAGAAACGATGCTTCCATTCCTCTTGGCCCGCTCAAGAGCCTCTCTCCTTTTAATTGCCTTCTCCTGGCGTTTCTGCTCCTTGTAAAACTCAGAGAAATTGTTCACGATGATTGGGATGGGAAGGGCAATAACCAGAACCCCGGCAATACAGCAGAGGCCTCCCACGATTTTCCCCAATAATGTTTTTGGGTAAATGTCACCATAGCCTACGGTGGTCATGGTGATGGTGGCCCACCAAAACGATGCCGGGATACTGGTGAACTTGGTGGCATCTTCATCCTTCTCAGCAAAAAATACCAGACTGGAAAATATCATTATCCCCATGGCCAAAAATAGTATCAACAAGCCCAATTCGTTGTAACTCCGTCTGAGGGTGAACCCCAGAGACTGCAGGCCTGTGGAATGTCTGGCGAGTTTCAGGATTCTGAGAATGCGCATGATCCGGAAGATCTGAACCACACGCCTCACGTTCTGGAACTGCAGCACGCTCTTGTTGGACTCCGTGAGGAAGATGGTGACGTAATATGGCAAGATGGCCAGCAAATCAATGACATTCAGTGGGCCTTTAAAGAACTTCCACTTATTTGGTGAGGACAGGAAACGTAAAAGGTACTCCATGGTAAACCAAGCAATACACACAGCCTCCACATGTGCTAACTGGGGGTTGTCATTGGGTTGTCCAAATTCATCCATTTCCTGCAGCTCTGGTAGAGTGTTGAGAGACAGAGCAATGGTGGAGAGTACGATGAACAGGATAGACACGATGGCCAAGATCTGGAAAAGAGAAGGAAGTCCAAGTTAGCAAATCCTCTTAGTTGCTTAGGCAGCTGGGAGACATATGGATTCCCCGTTCTTAAAATGATACAGATTGCTCAAAGATATTCCTTAACCAATGCAAACACATTCACTTTTTGTGAGTTCATCTCACTTTGAAGCCCGAGGTAGTATACATTTAAATTCCAGAGCCTAAGAAGTTTGAAAAAAGTCCATTCCCTCACCCCTGCCATTGTTCTGAGTCACACTTGTGTCAGTAACCTCCCTTTGGAATCACTTTGGGGAGCAATCTCTTCTCTCTCAGTTTTCTGTTATTTTTCTCTCTTAACCACCTGGTTTATATTTCTTTAAGTGAAATCACTTGACATGCAAGATAGGCTAGATAGAATTTATGGTTTCTAGAAGCTTTAGTCTACAACTAAAAGCACGAATGCGAGCCTACACATGGAGAGACTATATGGCACTCAGTACAACAATGCTTCTCGTACAACAGATACTGTTTATGTGGTAAGTACTGACGGCAGAACCAAGCCAGCACAGCCTTCATCCTGGGAAGTGTGGACTTCTGGCCAGCATCGTGTGGGAAAGGAAGATTAGAGCTAACTTCATTTAGTCAAGGACAATTTCATAAAGAAGAGCTTGTCCACCCATGATGATTTTGGCTCAGGGCAGACATTTTGGATGGAGGAAATAGCACGATGTCAGATGCGGAAGGAAAGAGGAAGAGCTCAGTAAGAAGTGAGAATATGAAGTGACTGGATTTTAGTCCGTTTGAGCTCTGAGCCTGGTTTTATTGCTTACTGTGTGACCTGGGACAAGCTTTCAGCCTGTCATCTCAGTTTACCGATCTGTAGAATGAAGACAAGAGTGACAGCTGTTTCATGGTGGTTGTGAAGATTACATGGCATACAAATATTGGTAACTAAATAAAAGGTGCTCATATTATTAGACGCTTAAATGAGTAGGTGAACTTGGTAGCATCTTCCTGGAAAGACGAAGGCCAAGAACAGGAATGTGGGAAATCCGTGAAACCATGCACAAGAGATACAGCCCAAGTAGGGATTTCTTTACTATAAGCTGGTGTTCTACATTTATAAGAATGAGTATGAAGACTAAAGTTTGAGAGAAATGGGAGGAAGCATTTTTTTTTTTTTTTTTTTTGCCTAATAAAGAGGGTGCACCTGGGACACACAATTCTTGGTGATGTAGGAAGCCTCTTGTACCTAGATTAGGTCTGGATTGGTTTCATCTGACTTTTGTCAATGACCTTGGGAGCTGTCATTGGTCTCAGTTACTATATGCAGCTCTGAGAAAAATATCCTGACAGTGACTATTTAAAGATTCAGCATCAGGGAAACATTTCAAAGGACAGTGGTTAAGCAGCTTGAGACCCCACAGCTCAGTAAACCTGAGATCATGAGAAATTAGTTTGTCTCTAACTGACATCAGGACTTCTAAACAAGAGTCTTCTTTTGTTCATCTTCCTCCCTCCATTTTCTTCTCTTTATCCTCATGAGTTTCTCTACTTCTGGGTTACTCTCCTTACTTGTTCTCCTCTTAGGCCTCCTTTGTACCTTTCATTGTTTTTTTCTTCCTGTTCTCCCAGCTTCTATCTTTCCTCTCAAATCTCTCTCAAGTAAAACCACGGTATAACATATTTAAGAATGTGTTACAGATAATGAATAAAGATTTATGTTTCCTTAACTTAGAGGAGAGTATTCACGATTAGTATTAATAGTATTTTTATTAGTTTATTATTATTAGTTTTAAATATTTTTCTTAAAACTAAAGTAAGTACTTTTGACTTGAGTATCCTTCAGAATTTCCTCTAAAAAGTGTATCAGTGAATCACATTAGATAAAAGGTTCTATTCATTCTATTCTAAGAGATTGTGGAGGCTAAAGTTAGAAATCCTCCCAGAAGGTTTACATAAACCCATAGATAATGGATTCAGAGGGTTTATTAAGAGCAAGTTGGGAATGCTCACCTCAAATTTCCACCTGCAGAGGCCAATGGCGGCACGGCACTAACAAATTTCTGTCACTACAATATTCCTTAGGAAGCACTGGTCAGGTCCCATCCATTCTTATGCTCTTACCATAAGTAAACAGTCCCTCTGTGTTTTCTAGGAGGTCACACTGTTGCTTAGTAAGTATATTATATTAACTGAGCATTTAAAATACTGGGGTTGCCGCCACATTCTTGTACCGATAATCCATACTCTAGGTTTTCTGTATCTTATTTGTTCACCTGGCCATTTTGGATGCATCTTACTGACGACTGTCACTTCAAAGATCAAGGAGAAAAGTAGAATTACAAATGAAACCATTCCATTATCTTCCAAGTTTTTGGACAAAAGGCAGAAGTGGATGGTCCAGGGTGGACCTTCGGTTTTCCTTGGCTCCACAATCACCATTAGGCTGTACGTCATTTGACTTCGGTAGCTAATTTTGGGAACTAATGAAACACTGGAGACCTAATGCAGTCTAACGTCCAGTTGATGGCAACTTAACAGACATGTTCAACATGATTTGGAGTACGTTCTTGAAGGAAAAGAATGGCTAAAGGAAAAAAACAAACACTCAAGCACTTAGCAACCCATATTCGTATTAAAGAAATGACAGGTACTAAAGTGCATTATTTTCTGTCTCATGTTCAAATTTAATCTGTCAAAGTCCATTTGCTCTCAGTTTAGAGAAATGGCTATTTTAAATATCTTGTGAAGCTTGGAGTTCTCCCAGAAAGACAGTGCTTTAGACAAATTATTTAATATATACCAAAGATGATGTGTGGTGCACTAAGCCAAATGTGAGTTTATTGTTTTATTGTAGTTTTTAAACAAAATAAATATAATAAATGTGACATTTTGCTCTAAGCTACAAGATATACTTCTAAACATGGATATTTTTTAGTATAGAAAACCCTTATGGCACGTAGGCATTACTTCTTTTATCCTAACCACGTACAAGTTAGATTTTTAACTCCTGTCGCCTCCAACAACTGGCCTCTAGAGCTGGCTGTGTATCTCGGCTCTAGCAAGCAGATTGAGGTTTGCACATGGCGAATGAAGGGAAACACAGAAATTGCAAACAATTACCTGTGCAATATTGGTCAACTCCCTTGAGATTTGGATTAGGTCATCTCCATAGTCCCTTTCTTTCTTTAAAAAATGTTTATTTATTTTTGAGAGAGAGAGAGAAAGAGCACGAGTAGGGGAGGGGCAGAGACAGTGGGAGACACAGAATCTGAAGCAGGTTCCAGGCTCCAAGCTGTCAGCATAGAGTCCGACGCAGGGCTCAAACCCACCCACAAACTGAGATCATGACTTGAGCCAAAGTTGGACACTCAACCAACCGAGCCACCCAGGCGCCCCACCACAGTCCCTTTTACCTCTCATGTGTGATGATTCTCTTTCTAAACCACCACATTTTGCTAATTCCAGTTATGTCTGCCATCTACACCAAGGATAAGTCACAGCTGATCCTATCATTTAGTTGAGTGGCCAATATATACTTTTGTGGCTTTAGAAATAAAAAGTCAAATGAGAAGATTTTGAAAACTATTGTGCTGTTCTGTTCTAAGCATTTGGTTGTTGGGAATAGATAGTCTTTCTGGATAAAACTTGTCTTTCATTTTGAATCACCTGGAAAATGATTTTAATTCTTCATATAAACACAGAAATTCAGAGGATCACATGGAGTTAAGATTAGGACCCCTGACACTTGTATTAATAGGTACCAAAAATTGGTTGCATTGTTATCTGTAACAAGAAGTAAAGGCAGTTGGAAGACTTGCCTCAATTGCACCAACTTGTTGATGTGATATCCTTTGAAGGGATATAATGGTGTTAATGGGTGTTTTGTGGTGGAAAGAACACAAGATAGGGAATTAAAACACATGCCTCTATCTCTGTGGGCCACTTGGACAAGCTGATTACCTTTCTGAGCTTCAGGTCTCTTATTTGTAAAATGAGACATTTGTCTTGTCTGCCTCACAGGGTTGGTAAGGGTCAAACTAGATCATGCACATGAAACAATCCTATCAAATGTAAAGTGGGATACGTGTAAGAAATGCTGGACAGGTGTCTGGACAAAGCCTTTGGCCAGCATCAAGAGGAAATGAAATGTACTTGGACTGTTTATGCCCCATTTATATTCAATTTCATATCTGCTTTAAATTCACTGATACTACTGCTTTAAATTCAGTAGTCCACAAAAGCACATGGAAACGTCTGTGCCTTGCACTGAAAGTCAGTGCAGGTACATTCTCTCTCTCCTCTCTTCCCTAACCTTTCCTTCCTTCACGAATATAAACTGGAAGGTGACAGTGACTTTCAAGCTTCTAACTACATAGCATTCCTACTTTCTCTTCCTAGTGGTATAGAACACATTTAAAAACAAAACTGATCAGCAATAGAAAACAACATAGGGAATGTGATGATAAGAATTTTTAGGAGAGGGGCATGCAGGTGGCTCAGTCAGTTAAACGCCTGACTTTGGCTCAGGTCATGATCTCTTGGCTTGTGAGTTTGACCCCCCCCCACCAAGCTCTGTGCTGACAGCTCAGAGCCTGGAGCTGCTTTGGATTCTGTTTCTCTGGCTCTCTCTACCTCTCCCCTGCTCACACACTCTCTCGCAAAAATAAATAAACATTTTTTTTTAAAAGAACTCTTTAGGGGCACCTGGGTGGCTTAGCCGGTTAAGCGTCCGACTTTCGCTTAGGTCATGATCTCGCGGTTCGTGGGTTTGAGCCCCGCGTCGGGCTCTGTGCTGACTGCCAGCTCAGAGCCTGGAGCCTGTTTCAGTCTGTGACTCCCTCTCTCTGACCCTCCCCTGCTCACGCTGTCTCTCTCTCTCTCCTAGAAATAAATAAAAATATTAAAAAAAAAAAAAGAACTCTTTAAAAAAAGAATTTTCTGAATGAGCTTATTTAAATTGACAAGAAGGAAAAGCCCTGTGACAAACATTATTAGGAGCATCAATAATTTTCTATTTTCAGAAAAAGGACAAAGCATGAGCATATAAGCCAAAGCTTAAACCATTTGTCAAGGGAAGAGACTAGAAGTTGGTTAGAATATCATGATTTCACTCACCAATCTCTTTCTTTCTTTCTTTTTTTAAATCTTCCTATTTCTCCTATTTCTTTTCTATTTTAGAAAATAGAATCCTATTTCTCCTATTTCTTTTTTTTTAATGCTTTATTTATTTCTGAGAGAGAAAGAGACAGCGTGAACAGGGGAGGGTCAGACAGAGAGGGAGATACAGAATCTGAAGACGGGCTCCACGCTCTGAGCTAGCTGTTAGCACAGAGCCAGACGCGGGGCTTGACCCCATGAACCATGAGATCATCACCTAAGCTGAAGTCGGACGCTCAACCAACTGAGCCACCCAGGTGCCTCCCACCCCCATCTCCTATTTCTAAAGACAGTATCAACTGCAGCAAACCAGAAAGTAAATCCTTTGTTTTGCACTAAAGGAAGAACCATCTAGGTTGGCAGTTTGAGCTTCTCATATTCCTAGAACACCTGGTGCTCTCCTCTACACCGGTGGCCCTTAGTTGACTACTAGCTTTTTCTTCTGCAGAATGTTCCCTTGGCCCTTCCCAGGAAAAAAGGGAATCTGTGCTTAAGTACCCTCAGCTGACTGGCACATGCAAACCTGAAGCCCTTCGGTGCTAATTGGTGTGAGCACGACACACGCAAAGCAGGAGCATCACTGAAAGGTTCAAGGTGTCTGTCTGTCCGTTACTTTGGCCCTGCGGGTAAAGAACCCAGGAATTCACTCTTCCCCCACCTCCATTTGTGTGCTATTCAATGAGGGGTTTGAGGGGTTTGAAAAGACTTAGTCATTCATGTTCAAGCTGAGGTCAGCTGTCAGCCTGCATACTATCTTTCATTTGGGGAAGGGTGTGAGAAACATTCTAGTCCCACATACTATCCAATTCTTCTTCCAATTTCTTTACTCTCACATGCAAAACCAATTCTTTGAGGAAGAGTTTTTGGTTATCTTATGACTAAAGATACTGTTTTGATAGTTTCTTCATATCTCTGGGAAAAAGCTTTGTTTCACTACTCATGATGATATGTTTTCTGTATTTTAAAAAGTTAGATTTTAGGAAGCAAGTGATTAGGTAGAAGACTGGTGAAGGAAACTTTAATATTATTAACAGTCACTCTGCAGAGAAAGGAGCAACAGAAAGATGGAGATACCTTTCATCTTACACACATTCCAACGACTGGGTATTTCTTTTTTTTTTTTTTTTAATATTTTTATTTATTTCTAGGAGAGAGAGACAGCGTGAGCAGGGGAGGGTCAGAGAGAGAGGGAGACACAGACTCTGAAACAGGCTCCAGGCTCTGAGCCGGCAGTCAGCACAGAGCCCGACGCGGGGCTCGAACCCACGAACCGCGAGATCATGACCCAAGCGAAAGTCGGACGCTTAACCGACTAAGCCACCCAGGTTCCCTGGGTATTTCTTTTTAGGTCATTTGTTCTTGTGAGCCTTCAGGAGCCAGAGAGTGAAATGGAGACTGGCCAAACTTGGCCAAGCACAAACTTCCTGGCTTCCTAACCCTCAAGAGTTACTTTTGTAGACTGCTTAGTCTCCCCTCCTTCCCCAAGAAAGCACAACATAAATGTTTAGATGCTTCCATTTAGTCTGTGAATGATGGATATGGAGGGAGGGACACAAGAACAGAATGAGTAGAATTCATCCTTGGGACAGAATTTCACTTAACTGGATACTAGGCTGTAAAAACAAACCATAGGGCACTCAAGTTAGAGGAGAAGTTGGAAATATTCTATTTCTTATTTTATAGATGAAGAAATGAAGATTCAGGGAGCTTAATAAGTGCCTGGGAGGTGGAGAGGGGGTGGTGGTAATATGGGGCTTAGTGTTGAAAGGCTAGAGTTTGAATCCCGTTCTGATACACTTCATTAGTTTTGTGACCTTGGGCACCAGAATTAGCTTTGCTGGGACTTAGCATTCCCATGTAGAAAATGTAGAAAAATACTTGTTTCACTTACCTACACAGCATTGTTTTGAGGACCTTGATGATTAATTTTATGGTTCAACTTGTCTAGTCTGTGGTGTCCAACTGTTTGGTTAAACACCAGTCTAGAAGTTGTGGTGAAGGTGTTTTGTTTTTAAAGATATGATTAACATCTAAATTCGCAGACTCTGAATAAAGCAGGTTACCCTCCACAATGTGGATAGGCCTCAGCCAATCAGTTAAAGGTCTTAAGGATGAAGACAGGTTTTCCAAAGAAGAAGCAATTTCTTTTTTTTTTTTTTTTAATGTTTGATTTATTTCTGAGAGAGAGACAGTGTGAGCAGGGGAGGGTCAGAGAGAGAGGGAGATACAGAATCTGAAGCAGGCTCCAGGCTCTGAGCTAGTCATCAGCACAGAGTCCGACGCGGGGCTCGAACCCACAAACCATGAGATCATGACCTGAGCTGAAGTCGGATGCTCAACCGACTGAGCCACCCAGGCGCCCCAGGAAGAAGCAATTTCTAACACAGAAATCCTGACGAGGTTTCCAGTCTGCCTGGCCTGCTCTGTGGATTTCAGACTCAAGACTGCAACATCAACTCTTACCTGAATTTCTAGACTGCTGTCTTGCCCTATGGATTTCAAACTTGCTGGTCCTCACAGTTGTGTTAGTTAATTCCTTAATCTCTCTTTTAAATTTTTTTAAAATGTTTTATTTCTTTCTGAGAGAGAGAGAGAGAGACACGGCGTGAGCAGGGGAGGGTCAGAGAGAGAGGGAGACACAGAATCCAAAGCAGGCTCCAGGCTCTGAGCTGGCTGTCAGCACAGAGCCCAGTGCGGGACTCGAACCCACGAACCGTGAGATCATGACCTGAGCTGAAGTCAGATGCTTAACTGACTGAGTCACCCAGGCGCCCTCTTAACCTCTCTTTTATATATACCTACAGTTGACTCTTGAGTAACATGGTTTGAACTTCATGGTTCTACTTACATGCAGATTGTTGTTTTGATACAGTGCAGGGCTCTAAGTGTATTTTCTCTTCCTTATGATTTTCTTAATAACATCTTTCTTTTCTCTAGCTCACTTTATTGTGAGAACATAATATATAGTAAATGTAAAATACAAAATATGTACCTGTTAATCGACTGTTTATGTTACTGATAGGGCTCCCGGTCAACAATAAGCTATTAGTTAAGAACTGGAGAGCCAAAAGTAATATATGGATGTTTAACTGTGCAGGGATTTGATGCCACTAACACCTATGTTGTTCAGGGCTTAGCTGTATACATGATCTCTCTCATAATCTCTTTCTCATGTCTCTAATATCTATGTATCTATAGATCTATCTATCCTCTCTCTCTCTATACATAATGTATGAGCATTTATTTTTAAACTTACCTTACCGCTGGGGCACTGACTACCACAACATGGGTAGTCCCTGCTGTTTGCAAGACACAGCCTGTAAAACTCCTGGCTACCACTCTGTGTGTCTCACTATATATCTATTTTTATATCTACATATATATATATATATATATATATATATATAGTTTCTCTCTCCCTCAACACGCATTATCTATCTATCTATCTATCTATCTATCTATCTATCTATCTATCTTTCATCTATCAATCATCTATTGAATCTATCCACATACTATATTTACATGCTTCCTGGGCATGTCATCCTCCTCATCCCCCTCATCCCATGAGGCAGTACCACTGCCCATTGTGCTCCATCTGTCCTTCTTCCAGAAGTCCTCCCTGGTACTCCACATTACAGTGGCCTTTCTCTCCTGAACACTTGTAGCATTTATTTCCTGGGCTTACCAGACACACGGAGGTGTAGCGGGCACTTCTGGCAGTTACTTGGACTCACATGGTCTCCCTTGGCAACCTTGCTTGTACTCCCAGCAGGACTGCCAGATTTAGGAAGCAGAAAACAGGAAGCTGTTATATTTGAATCAAACTTTTAACGAGAATACCTACACTAAGAAACATTTGTGGGGCACCTGTGTGGCTCACTCTGTGATTCTTGGGACTCTCCCTCTCTCTGTCCCTCCCCAACTCATGTTTTCTCTCCCTTTTTGCCTCTCAAAAAAAAAAAAAAAAACAACTTAAAATATTTGTTTATATGAAATCTACTAGGCATTCTGTATTTGCTCTGGCAATCTTACTTCTTTGGTATGTTAATCCATTGCTCTAGACTGGCCTGATCAGATTTTCTTGCTCTGGGAAGTCTGAAGTTTGAACTGAGAGATTAGGAGTTGCTGGGATGGAATCACATTAACAGTAATGCTCCAGAAGGAGGAGTGACAAATTTAAATCGTGGGGAGTCTCTTGGGACCGTACTTTCCAGGAAGTTGGAAACTTTCCATAAAGTTTCAGTTTATGTTGGCCAGTTTTGACCAGGCACCCATAAAACCGACAGCCTTCTTAAATAATCATTTGACAATTTCATACGAGTCAGTTTTGTTTCTCAGGCCAAAATTTTAGAATTCTGGAAGACCCCGACTACTTATTTTTCATAAAAATTTTTATAGTGCCTACCACAGAACACCCAGAAGAATAAGACAGGTTCTTAGTCATATTCTGTCACTTCCATGTGGCCCAAAGTCCACCTAAAAGATTTAACCAGCAATAGGATTTTTTTAACAATAGAAATTCCTATTATAAATAGACCACTTTATGATAACAGTCCAGCTTTACAAGTTCAGCAACATAATCTTTCTCTAGGCTTAAGTTGTACTTTCTATTAATCCTTTCTTTTTTCATTATGCTGAGCAGACTGCTGTTTTCTTCTTTTAATCTTATTCTTCAAGAAGCCTGCTTCGACTGTGTATTAGCTTTGGACTTCACCTTCGCAGAAGGATATGTTTTCTTAAAGAAAAGTGCTGCATTTATTCTGTGTCACATTTTTTGCTGAGTATGATTCGGATCTGTGGTTAATTCAACCAGTAAATGAAGTGATCATTCCATGTATAGATCCAGGGTAGATTCAGGTTTATGCAATAAAATGTTAAGCCACTGAGAAGAATTAATAATGGAGGTTATCCATTAAAAAACATACACAAGAAAGGCAAATATCATATGATCTTACTTATATGTGGAATCTAAAACAAAAGCAGAACCAAAAAGAAAAAAAAGTACAGAGAACAGACTGGTGGTTGCCAGAGGTGAAAAAGTGGGTGTAGGCAGTCAAAACGTACAAACGTCCAGTTAGAAAATAAGTCATAGGAATGTGATGTATACCATGGTGACTGTAGCTAATGATACTGTATGGCGTATTTGAGAGTTGCTAAGGGAACAGATCTTATAAATTCTCATCACAAGAAGCAAATTTTTTGTGACTCTGTGTGGTGACGGATGTTACCTAGACCCACTGTGGTGATCATTTCACAGTGTATACAAACATCGAATCATTATGTTTTACACCTGAAACTAACAGAATGTTACATGTCAATTATACTTGAATTTTAAAAATACATACACACGTGTGTTCACAAACACTCATATACACATACACATATAAATATGGGCATACGCACATCACTATTTCATGTAATCAAAATTCAAGCATCACAGAAAAGAAGTAAAAAAACTTTATAAAGGTATAGACGTAAGAATGCTATACATTCTATTTACAATGTTTATTTACAAATGTAATTTGTTAAAATAATTAACAATTATTTATTATTGGGGTGCCTGGGAGGCTCAGTCTGTTAAGTGTCTGACTTCAACTCAGGTCATGGTCTTGTGGTTTGTGAATTGGAGACCCGCATCGTGCTCTTTGCTGATAGCTTGGAGCCTGGAGCCTGCTTTGGATTCTGTGTCACCCTCTCTCTCTGCCCCTCCCTCACTCATGCTCTCTCAAAAATGAATAAACTTAAAAAAATTAGTTTTTATTGTATCATATAAATATACAACTTGGAGATGTCCAGGCTAGAACAAAATAAATGGAAATTATTCTCCCTCCATTTTTTCCTTATCAACTTTTTAGTTCTTCAAAAAGGTAACTCATATAAACCTGAGGGAGAAAAAAACAGATTTTGAACACTTAGAATGTTCTAGACAGTTGACTATTTACAGTTGTATCCAAATTCTGTAAGATTCTTCCTTTTCCTAATGGAAAATGTTTCCTTGCCTCTAAGGACACTTCTAATTATAAATCTGCTCTTTGAGAGGGAGGGCTTCAAGGCTGAATAGAAGTTGCCAATGCAGAAAAGGGAATAGTGGGCATTATGGAGCAAGAGAACTAGGTGGACAAAGGCTTTGAAGCCCAAAACATGGTTTGCTCAGAAGATTCCAAGTAAGCTTGTATGGGTGGATACATCTACAAGAAGGCATGGCATGAAGGAGTCCTTGGTGATCCCAGGGCTGCTACATGTTAAGGGTGCAGGCTGTGCACTAGTCAACTCCAGACGGTACCAAGAAGGAGATCACGTGAGTGATGCCTCCATAATTTGTGCAGTGTACTACTTCCACAACCTTCCCCCAACCCTGATTTCAGGAACTGAGTAGGGTGGTATGACTGGATGCAGGTGGAGGCATAGAGACGAGTGGGGCGTGTGTGTGCTTCTCAGAAGTCAGATAATGGGCAAATTCTGCAGGGCACTTGATGCACGGGTGAAGAGTTTGGTGGGCCTCCACCAAAAGCCAGCTTTCCTCCAAGTGTGACCCCCAGAGCAGCAGCATTGGCATTATGTGTAACTTGCTGGAATTGTAAATTCTCAGGCCCCACTCCATACCTACTGAATCAGAAACTCTGGGGAGAGGCCCAGAAATCTATGTTTTATTTTTATTTATTTATTTTTAAAATTTATTTCTGAGAGAGAGAGAGACAACGTGAGCAGGGGAGGGTCAGAGAGAGAGGGAGACACAGAATCTGAAACAGGCTCCAGGCTCTGAGCTAGCTGTCAGCACAGAGCCCGACGCGAGACTCAAAGTCACGAACCATAAGATCATGACCTGAGCCGAAGTCAGATGCTTAACCAACTGAGTCCCCCAGGCTCCCCTTAGAAATCTGTCTTGTCACTTGTCACTTGTGGGGATGAGCACTGGGTGTTATATGGAAACCAACTTGACAATAAACTATTTGTAAAAAATAAATAAATAAATAAATAAATAAAAATAAAACTTCTTGAAAGAAGCAAAAAAAAAAAAAGAAATCTGTTTTAACAAGTCCTCCAGGTGATTCTGATGCGTGCTAAAACTTGAGGGCACTGCAGGGAGGAGTAAAAACAAAAACAAAAACAAAAAAAACCAAACACACACACATACACACACAGTTAAGTAACATGCTCAGATTTGCATTTTAGATCGCTGATTACAGTGTGTGGGGCTGATTGGGGGAGGGGAGCAACTGAAGAGAAGAAGAGAGGTTTCTGCTGCAGTGGCTGCAGCGAAGGGGTTCAAGAAGGAAGTATGTTACCATGTTTATGGTGGGGGGAATCTTGACCTCACTTGCTGTGAACATGGGGAGTCTAGGACCCCCGCCCCCGCATGTTTACTAGCAAGACAGCAGCCCTCACCAATCTCCATGAGTATCTCATGCTGATAGAAGACCCAGAGTGATCCATGACTTAAATCAGCACTTTCTTTGAAAGCAGTATTTCTTTGTATCAAAAAATTCTAATAAGCACTACACGGTTTGGAATAGAACTAGAAAAATCTCTCTCTTAGAGTTAAACAACAGTTTGTTGGTGCATGAAAACGTTATGAGACACACACTGTTATTTGCCAGAGCTATTTTCTTTTATAAAATTTTACCTTAAGTGTACATTCTGAAATCACACAGGGCAAAGACTAGTGGGGGAGTCCATTTATACCGGCGGTTCCCTGAAAGCGCGCTCATTTGTTGAATTATTTCTCACCCACTCCAACTTCCAGTTTCTCCAAGGAAGCCTAAATTTCCAGAATTAAAGTGCCATTGAAACCTGGCTTTGTTCCTTGGACACCTCATTGGCCTCATCAGCTCATTGATCACCATGGACACAGAAACGTCAAGGGGTTGTTTCTACCCTTCCCCCCATATCTAAAGACCGTGTCCCAGCAGTTTTAAAGAAAAAAAAAACAACAACAAAAAGCGTAATGCGATCATTATTTTTCCTTTTAATGAATCTCTGCAGTAAAGCTTTTCTGAAATGTACTTTTGGGTCAACATCATTGAGACCACGTCAGAGGATGCTAGAAGCCAGGGGACGTGTGAGGGCCACCCCGAAGTGAAGCAGCTTTGCCAAAGGACCCATTGGCTGAGAGCCAGTCAGGCTGTGCCTGCAGCAAACTTGCGTGGTTCCCTTCCAGCTGTTCCTGGGGGCAGGCTGCTGGGGGTCCCAGGTCCCAGGGCCCGTGAGAAGCATCAGCTTCCCTTGCACAGTGACAGGTGCTTTTCAGGGCGGGAAGCGGGGAGCACATCCCAAACAAGGGCCTTTGTCTGAATCCTGTTGGGCTTGTTTTGTTAGCACGTCTGTACTCATTAGGAACTCAGGGGTGTTTATTGGGCAGAGGGATCCCGCTTTTTCTAGCTGTCTGATGTGGTCATTTCCTACAATCCCCGAGACATTCTGTTATCTGTACAGAGTCGCTCCAGTGTTCTCTATCGGGAGGCTAAAATCCTTGTCAAAAGGTGGTCCTTGAGGCAGCAGGATGACCTGGGAGCTTACTGGAAAGGCAGAATCTCAGGTCCCATCTCAGGCCCGCTGAATCCAAATCTGTTTTCACAAGATTCCCGAGGGGTTCACGTGCACATTTAAATTTGAGAAGCTCTGGCCTAAGGCACAAAAGCATGCCATTAAAAAAATCAGCTTAGGAGGCTCTTCTACAGGTTTTTAAAGTGGATTTCAGTTCTGGAAATGAGGGTGGGTTGCTGGGCCCTGTGGGGGCTTCTCAGCACTCTCCAGGGGCTCTGGCGTGGGCAGCTGTAGTTACTAGAAAAAAGTCTCAGAGGTGATGCTGAGGTGCCTTCCAATTCCCCCCTGACCTCCTGTCCAGCCGGCAGTTGACAGCCATTGCTTTAAACCCTTTCACACAATAATAAAACTCAGCTAGACCATTGTAAGAATGCTGGGTTAGGAGTCAGAGAACTTGACCTTCTCTCTGGGTCTGCATTAGTAAATTAACTGCATGACCTGAGTCAAGACTGGAGCCACTGTTTCTCCTTGTATAGCCTGGGGGTTCTCATGATGATTTCATCTACATTACAGGGTTGTAGTGAGGATGACATTATATAGTGCATGTGAGAATGTTCTGGAGGTCATACAGTTCCACAGAAATGCTAATATTTTTACGCAAATCAAATACATTTTTTTCCCTATGGAATACAGAGTTTGGTGCAGAGTTATTAGCTAGTATATATTGTTAGAGATAGAAGAATTGTATTCTTACAACTTCCCGTGTGAAGTTGGCATACTCTTCCCCATAAAGTTGCCATTGAGTTCATTGGATGTTGCTGCCTGATTTCCGTAAGTTTGGTAGAAGTAAATGTTTGGTCCTTTTGGAAAGTTAGCATACTGGATTGAATAGTGCTTTCCTGGGGCACCTGAGTGGCTCAGTCGGTTGAGCATCTGACTCTTGGTTTTGGCTCAGGTCGTGATCTTGCAGCTTTGGGGGTTTGAGTCCCGCATTGGGCTCTGCGCTGGCAGTGTGGGGCCGGTTCGGGATTCTCTCTCTCTGCCCCTCCCCAACTTTCACTATCTCTCTCTCCAAACTTAAAAAAAAAAAAAAAAGAATAGTGCTCTCCTAATTTATGTACACCCACAATCTCAGAATGTGACCTTATTTTCAGATGCAATTAGGTAAGATGGAGTCGTACTCAATTAGAGTGGGCCCTACATCTAATGACTATTGTCCCTGCAGGGAGACCATGAGGGATACAGAAAGACACACAAAGGGAAGACGTGTCTCTGCGTGACAGTGAGGCAGCAACTGGAGTGGTTTGGCCGTAAGCCAAGGAATCCCAAGAGTTGAGAGCAACCATCAGAAGCTAGGACAAGGCAAGGGAGGATTCCTCTGAAGAGCCTTCGGAGGTGGCACAGCTCTGCCCCCACACCTTGACTGCAGACTTCCAGCCTGCAGAGCTGTGCGAGAATACATTTCTGTTGTTTTGAGCCATTCAGTTTGTGGTATTTTGTTGCCGAAACTCTAGGAAACCACTATAGTCTGGTTGTGCTCTTCAATGAAACGGCCCAGTTTTTAGTGTTAGAGCCAAAGACACTTTTTTAAAATAAGAATTTTTAAAAAACTGTTTATTTGTTTTTGAGAGAGACAGAGCAAGAGTGGAGGTGGGGCAGACAGAGAGAGAGAGAGAGACACAGATTCTGAAGCAGGCTCCAGGCTCTGAGCTGTCAGCACAGAGCCTGACATGGGGCTTGAACTCACCAACCGTGAGATCATGACCTGAGCTGAAGTCGAATGCTCAACCGGTGGCACCACCCAGAGCTGAGAACACTTAAAGCCATTCCATATAGTCCCTTCAAAAGTGGACTTAATACTATTTGCAAAGGAGAGGAAAATCAAAGAGGTTTGGAAACTTAGCAGGAAAAGCAGTTTAATTGGGAGAAACTAAGTTGTATTTACTGTTGGAAGTAAATAGCTAGGATTTGTTAAGTAGGTAATTAACACCTGCATTCTAAATAGCAGCCCATTATAAGTTAAAACATGTGGGTCCAGAAGCTATGGAAGTCACTTATACCAGCAGCATGTAGGAGAAAGATAAATAAGGAAATACTACAAAATAACAGATTAAAGTGGTAAAGTAGGCAACAAGAAATTTCTCTTGATGTTAGGAAATTTAAAAACCCGATTTTAAAACACTCTTGGTAGTGTTGGTTTATAAATTAAAAGTGTTGGGGAATTCTCATGCTGCTGTGTAGATAAGCCAATTTATATAAAAAGCACCAGTAAGTGTACAGTGTATCCCTGTCTCTGCTATTTAAGCCCCTAGTAAGCTGGTCCTACCAAAACAGCTACATGTATACAGCTCCTTTGAAAAATTACTTACTTTATCTGTCATCTGTCTATCTATCTATCTATCTATCTATCTATCTATCTATCTATCTATCTATCTATCTAAGGTAAGCTCTACCCCCAAACGGAGCTCACAATCCTGAGATCAAGAGCTGCATGCTCTCCTACTGAGTCAGCCAGGCACCCAAGTACAGCTCCTTTGAATAGCATTTTTCAAACTGAGTAGCAACTCCTTTGTGGATCATATATCAGTTCTGTGAGTCATAACCAGCACTTTTTATTTTTACGTTAAAAAATTACTTTAAGTTTATTTATTTACTTTTGAAAGAGAGAAAGAGAAAGAACATGAGCGAGTGAGGGGGAGGGGCAGAGAGAGAGAGAGAGAGAAAATCCCAAGTAGGCTCTGCACTATCAGCATGGAGCCTGATGTGGGACTTGAACTCACAAACCATGAGATCATGACCTGAGCCGAAACCAAGAGTTAGATGCTTAACCGACTGAGTTACCCAGGCGCCCTTCATAACCAGGACTTTTTAAAAAGTGAAATAGAATAGCTGAAAATACATCAGAGAATATCAGGAAGGTTAAGTAATGTTTTACAGAGTGTTTGTTAACCCATAATTCCTACCCGTATAAAATGGTAACAATAATAATAGTTACTAATTATACATACTATTTTATTTTGATGACCTGTATGAAGCTCATATGATCCTAATGTTTCCCATGCTGAGCTGTAGATATTTCTATCACTGGGAGAGAAGGAAGGCTACCCTCCATACCCTCCAAAAAAGGACAAACTCTCAGTCTCTTAATATTACTTTGTGACTTAGGACTTTGATGACTTATCTACCTATATATAGCCTTGGTGTTATATTCATATTAGCCCTTTCTAAATTCTGACATTTAGATTTCTGACCTTTTATTTACCACTTCTTGTGCTTCTTTTACTATTTGGGTTTTAAATGGATCTAGGTGGTTTACTTCACGATGTTTTCTAGGATAAAGCTGGAGTGATAAATTTCCATTAATAACTAGTAAATCTATTTTATGAACCATTATTATAAAGTTCATAAGGTTATACACCTTTGTTGTAAGGAAGTATCATACAGTAAATCATGCTTGGTGATTACTACCATTTTGGGACATTTTTAATTAACCTCTGAATTAAATAATTCAGAATTGAATAGAGGTTGGTGTTAATTGACACAGACCATTGGTTTATACTGGTTTTGAAATACCATGTGGGTTTTTAAGTGGTATGGTTTGTCTCAAAAAAGAAGACCCAATTTTTTATTAGGTAAATATTTATCACATAAGAGTTACAAATGACTTAAATGGTTAATATTAAAATAGTTGATTCCATCATTTTCAACTGTAACCTTAGCTTATAGGTCATGGTTTGGATTCAAATTCCCGTTCTGTCACTCATACAACTATGAGGCGTCTACTCTTCAGGTAATAGAGCTTATAAGATCAAGATTAGAGCTTAAATATATACAGCACCAAGTAGGTGCTTATTTAACAGTGGCTATTGTTTTGTATATATTCAACAGATAGTTTACAGATAAAGAATTATGTCTACAGTGATTCCTGGTTAGCAATGCAAAATTCAACCACCCAGATAGTCAGTCTACATACAAAAATATACTGATTATATTATGACAAATATTCAGATCTGTTTCACATATAGCCTAAACATCCTCAGGTCTGAATATGTTTTTTAGGTAGAGTTTTGTCGTTGTTGACTTACACATAGCCTGCCACAGCCTCTGGCCATGCCTCATTTCCTATGGATTGTAAAATATTCACCAGTTGCAAAGAGAGGTGGAAGGTCAGGTCTAAAGGCTATACCCCACATCCCTGTCCTTCTCATGACAGGAAGAAGGGTCTGTTCAGAAGCCTATGTGCTGCGTGGTATACAACTATTTTGAATCAGGCTCAGTTTAAATGCTATGTCTTCTAAAATCTTTCTTGGTCTCCATAATGAAAATCACTTCTTTCTTTGGTTTTCAAAATGGGTTTTCTGGAGACCTGGGGTTCTGTGGATATGCCTTAGGGGGCCACTGTGGAAAGAAGACCTAGTGAACAGGGCAATGGGAACGCCATCCTGGTTACTTATCAGGGGGTGCTGTCTTTCCATATAGTGCTGAAGAAACATAAATATGTGAAGAAGTGGACATTTTTCATAAAGTGGCCTTAATTTCATGGTGTGACATATGCACACCTACAGATATATGCCTTTATATACGTAAACAGCTAGCTCTCTCCTTTGGACATGACAATACTGATAAATATTGCCTACTGTGTTTGAGGACGTGCTGGAAAAGACCTATGTGTGACCAAAAGCCTTTCCACACTTTTTACTCACAGATAAATGGCTAGTTTCTTGGTGGCCACAGCTGTCGTTTGCAGAGCTGGTTACTGAGCACAGTTTTGTCTTTTAGACTTCTAGGTCTTCTGTGTGCCAGGCCAGTTCTATATATGCCAGAAAGCTAAATAAAGTTTGATGTCCCCAAACAGGCATGAGGGCATGACTAAACACATTATATTAAGATTACAGATAAAACTGCAATCCAAAGGGGACTGGCTGTCTCTGGCCAGCTGTACCACATTAAATGGCCTCTAGGAGGCTGAGAAGTGTGGGCTCCAGGCGAGACCAAATCATTGGTTTTCACCTAGTATCAGAGTCCCATTTTATGGTTTTGGGTCATTTAGATAAACATAATATACAAAATTCATTTTGCTACATTATGTACAAATTGGCCTAGAATTCCTTAAAAAGCGTTTTCTAGGAATGTGTCCAGGTCTGAATAATCAACCCAAAGAATGCCCATGAAGATGTGTGTTATCTCATCAGATTTTGATTTATGCAAATGCAAATCCAACAAATACCATCTGTGGCCCTTAGAGTTTCTAAATCTTATTTCCTAAGACATTAAGCTGAGTAAAACAGATTCTAAGCTTTATATACGAATAAAAGAGTTAACATAATAATAATAATAATAATAATAATAACAGTAAACGCTCACAGTGTCATTCCCACAGCCCCATCCTCTCATTGCATAAGTAGTAGATTTTTGCTTCTGGAAATCTCAGCAGACAAGAGAAGAAAGCACAGGCAGATGATGGCTTAGCATTGCTGCAAAAGACACAACTTTTGTGCCGCTTGATCCTTTTCTTTAAAGTTCTCATCGTAATGATATGGTTGGGAGACTGTCAGGTGCCACATATTTGGCAGAAAAACAAAGAACACCAACATTCACAATAGAAATGTGCTGAAAAGGGCCAATTTGCTCTCTGCAAAACCATGACGAGGTAGGCTGAAAATGAGAACGTAATTGCGCACCTGTATCCTGGCATTCCAGGTTAGCCAGGGCAATGTGGGGCAAGTTTTATTTATCTTGAGCTCTCGTCAGCTTGCTTCCCCTTCTCTCCTCTGCACCACTCATACTGCTGCCTACCCCTCCCTTGCCTTGTAGGGCCGAGTTCTCAGCCTCTTTGGGGAGGTGCGGGGCTCTGAGCAGAGCTCTCAAGGCCCCTTCCTTCCGCTGTCCCCGTTCTCTGTAGAAATAATCTGTCCAGCAGCATTTGCCTCTGGCTCGCCTTCCACCAACCTGATGTCACTACGAGAGCTGGACTATACCCTGGCCCAAAGGAATATAGCCTTCTCGGTAGAATTTCAGGCAACGGAGATATTTTTGATTTCTAGGATCTTTTAAGTTGTACCACGAAACATTCACCTATGATGCCTAATTCTAAGGCTGATATTATTGGAGAGGTTTGTTTTGGTACAAGGAATCATCATTCTTTTAAAAAATTTACCACTTAAATAAATGGTATGTAATGCTTTTCTCTTTTCTAGTCTCGACTCCATTGGCAGATTAAAAATCCTGCTTGAACTGGACCGAGATACTCGGTTTTATTCAAGTGGACACTTACCAATTAAGGACATTTTAAATAGAGCTAACCTCAGGCTTTTAGCTCTGGAATTTATTCTTTGTTTTTAATAAAATGACCATATACTCATTTAAGGATAGTATAAATAAATCCCCTCTTTATTTCCACTGTCTGTTTTTGGCTTTTTTTAAAAATCTGAACAATATAATAAGGGTGATATCTCACATATTAATGACTGCTTTTAGCCAACTGATTATAGTATTTACTCTCTTCCACTGGAAGTATATTGGTGCTAAATTCAGCCTTTTGATTCTTGCTTCTTAGCCATAGATGGGTTTATCTCATTTTATTCACTCTCTAAACAGTTCAATCATTTCTCAATTTCAGTAAGCATCGGAAGTCTCACAAGGAAAATTTTCCTTCTTAGCTTAATGCTTTATTGCTCTTCGTGTCTAGAAACTTCCTTCATAATGAACAGTCTTGTATATTGAGCTAGCCTTCTACAGAAGCACATGGGAGTGAAAGTGATTTCAAATTACCCCTTAATATAATCATATTAATATAATTTCTTTGCACAAGGTTTCAGGGGGTTCACAAGATTTTGGACTCTCTCCACAGATCTCCTGATTTAGAAATAGATTCCTGAGACCAGTTCTAAAGTTTTTAACTTCCTAGGTGATATTTCCACCGACTTATTCATTGGTTCCTCTTAGTCAAAAAAGGAAGCTCTTGACGTCACCCTCCATCCCACCTCCCTGCAGCAAATCCCTCTTGATTTTTTCTATTTCTATCAGTATGGCTTTTATTTCATTTTTTGAACCTGGGAGTTAAAGTATTTTCTCCCAGTTCTAACACTGTCCTGTGCCTATGATTATGTACAGCTCTTCTTCCTCAACTGCCATACCCAAGTCCCTAAGTTCTATTCATTCATACCGTTTTTCCAATCCATCTCTTCCTTCCCTCTCTCAGCCCCTTAAATTTTCATTCCTAAACAACTACATTAGTCTTCCAATAGTTTCAGCTACCTCCCGTATTGCCCATGATCTGTCTGGGGATGAAACAGATGTGAGGCAGGAAGGAATTCAAAGTGTAGAGGATGCTTTCCCTGTCCTTGTCTTTTTCACTCTGCCAGTGGAGTTTTTCCGATGGTCTCAGAGATCAGTCATCTGTTTCATCTCTCCTGTTGGATTACAACTTCTCAATGGTCAAGACAGATCTGATTGAGATTTGTTTTCTTTAGGGTTTGAAACATAGTGCTTATGGGGCTCCTGGGTGGCTCAGTTGGTTAAGCGTCTGACTTCAGCTCAGGTCATGATCTCATGGTCCGTTGGTTTGAGCCCCGCGTTGGGCTCTGTGCTGACAGCTCAGAGCCTGGAGACTGCTTCAGATTCTGTGTCTCCCTCTCTCTCTGACCCTCCCCTGCTCATGCTGTCTCTCTCTCTCTCTCAGAAATAAATAAAACATTAAAAAAACATAGTGCTTATATGAAGGCGCTCAATAAACAAAATTTAGTTAGCAACGAATCTAGTTAATAGTATTCATGAATTTATTTTTAATACTTAGTGGTACACCTCAACAATTGGCTACATTCTCAATGCCAATATACACATTTCTCATTAACTTGTTTTCAATTCACTCATTTCCCCATGAAACTACTGTGTTTGGATCACGGGGTGCCTTAATCACTTTTGTTTTATTCAATTGCACTTTCAGGTAGGCAAGTTCTCTTACTTTAACCCCAAGTTCCACATCAAAACTAAAACAAAGCAAAATAAACTATTGCATCCCAACAACCCAACTGAGGACTATTTCTCCTAAAGCCATCAAGACTTTTCAATTATATACATGGTTATTGCTAGGAAGTTTAGAACGTTTAAACAGAATCCAAAGTGTTTTAACTAATGGAACCAAAGCAAAAGAGAAGTGATAATCCCATCTCCCTACAAAGTTTTCTCCTCTCCAAAACTTCATCTTCCTCCATCCATTCATTTTCTCTAAACTTCTTCTCTTAGAAAAAAAAGAAAAATACACTGTTCAGGGGCACCTGGGTGGCTCAGCTGGTTGAGTATCCAACTCTTCATTTGGGCTCAAGTCATGATCCCATGGTCGAGGGATCGAGTCCCACATCAGGTTCTGTGCTGAGAGTGGAACCTACTTCAGATTTTATCTCTGTGCCCCTATCCCCTGCTCATGCACCCCCTCTCTCTAAAATTAAAAAAAAATAAGGAAAGAAAAGTACACTTAAAAACATTTTTAAATATATGTTTTTAAAAATTTGTTTTGAGAGAGAGAGTGAGAGGAGAGAGAGAGAGCAAGTGTGCACAAATTGGGGAGGAGCAGAGAGAGCAGGAGAGAGAGAATACTAAGCAAGCTCCACACTGTGAGTACAGAGCTTGATGTGAGCTTGATCTCACGACCATGAGATCATGATCTAAGCCGAAATCAAGAGTTAGACGCTCAGCCAAATGAGCCACCCAAGTGCCCCAGGAAAAGTATACTTTTAAAAGTACAGTTCCAACCCCAACCAACTGACATGGTATAGGGAAGAATTCAAATGACTAGCCACTCATGAAATTTTTGAGGGAAGAGTGTCATCTCTGGGGAATCAAAGTAACATCTGAGTGCCCTAGAGGAGAGGAAAATGTCTGATCTCATCAGACCAGGTCACATTTCTGGGAGCTGCAGACTGGATGAGGAGCTCCTGTCTAGGGCCACCCTGAGATATCTAACGTGATGGCCATCGGGGCTCCTGGCTTCTGAGATGGGAATGTATTGTGGGCTAGGCTGCTCTCTCCCCTCTCCTTGGAATGGAAGTGTTCAATCAGGGTCTGTTAACTTGAAGTGAGAGTAATGAAAGGCTCAAGGGACCTCGCACCCATCCTGGTGTTTGTCTCCCCCAAGGGAGCTGATTGACGCAGGACCCTAAAAAGTAGCTTTGTGTTCCTATAAGGGGCAGTAGAGATGCCGTGCTTGAGTTATTACATAAACAGTTGGATACATCTGATTTTTTTCCTTTTAAATATCTTGTAATATCTTGAAGGGAAGATTCTGTTCATATCCATTTCAAATAATAATGAGAATTGCTGTCATTCACAAAATAAATGATAGAAATCTATGAAGTGAGGCTTGTTCTCACCAGTAGGTGTCTCTGTTCCATCATGCTCTCTGGCAAACTCCCTTCCGTTTCCTTCCCCTGGAAATACAGACGTTACATAAAAGGTATCTTTTCTTTAGAAATGGTGTACTTTGAAGAGAAGATAAAAAATGACTTCTCTTTTTATTTAGAGTCACTTCTGAGTTTGGCCTTTCTTTGCGGCACTGGTTGCCGATAACTGGAGAGCATTTTCAAGATAAACCCCCTTTTTCACTTTGTGGTACTTAGATTACCTTTGTTGCTAGGCTTCATCTCACTTGAATCGGTGGTGCATTTCTGAGCAAAACAGCAATAACTAAGTTTCTAGGTATGTGAGGCTGCTCAAAAGGTCAGACTCTTTCTCCTAAACATTTATTCTCTTGCCCATAAAACCAAGCCCTGGGTTGATGGCCCCTGGAGCTGCCACAGGTATTAATTATTAAGCGATGGGCTAGGCAGCATAACAGTTTTTAAGTCTGTAGCCTCTGAATCCAGGCTGTATGCGTCCAAATCCTGCTCTGCTTCTTGTTACTGGATTGATCTTCTTTCAGCGACTCACTCCCTTTGTGCTTCTGTTTCCCCATATTAAAATAAAGGTAGCACTAACACAAAACGATAAAGTGGTTATAAAGCATACATAGATCTATATAAAGTGGTTAGAACACTGCATGGCATTTTGAAAATATCTTTTCTATCTTTTATAAGAGATATCATATATGTGAAAAATAAAATTTAGTTCCCACTTTGGCATAGTTGAACTGAACTGACAAGGTTATTGTAGGGCATATGTGCCCCTTCCTGGCAATTTGTCTCTCAGAGGCTATGGATGTTAGGATAATGCAACTAAATATTGTGCAGGTGTTCCCTGAAGTTGGTTGTTTCAACTCCTCCATGTATTTTCCTAAGAAAAGAGCCACCAGACACCTTCCATCCGTCACAACCCAGGAAGCTCGTTTGCAGGCGGCGTTGGGTTGCGTGCTTTCATGCTTTTGTTACAAACACAACTTGAAAAATGGAGGAGTGAGTGATATAAATAGGGACTGAATCAATGGGGACAATGAGCCACCATGAAGATGCACAAACCTTCTGGTGAAGCCATCCTGATCTTCCAAGCAAGCTTTGAGGAGGGAGATGGTTACTGGTGACAGCTAAAGGGCTCCGTGCATCAACTCATGCCAGTGTCTCGAACACATTTTAAGTAGGTCCTACTATCACCCTTAGTGTACAGAGGGCAAGATGAAAGACCCACTGGTTAAAGGCCATGCACAGTGCTAAGCGTCTGACATACGTTAATTCATGTTGTCCTCACCACCCCAACTGGCCTCAGCTGATATGACTGTTGTCCTGACTACACCAAGTGGGAAACTGAGGCACAGAGGGATTCACTGGTTGCCCGTAGCTGGTAAGCAGCAGAGCCAGGATTCAAACCCCGCCAGTGTGGCTCTAGAGAGGGCTCTGCTAAACAAGGAATTAGTGCAGCAGTCCCCAAACCTGAGGTGGCCCAGTAAGAATCTTATCCCATTGAGATGACACTCAAAACTGAAGATTCCTGTGGCTGCCTGGAAAACCCTGGCTGCGTGGGCAGTGCTGGCTCCCGAGAAGGGTTCTGCTCCAGCGTGACCGGCAATGCCTCAGCACTCGTGTCTAAAAATGAATCTCTTGGTTCCTCAGTTCCCTTGTCTGTTAAACGCCATTTCCAGGTAAGCGGCTTTGAGTGGTGTGCGCCTGTGCAGGCATGAAAGTGTGCACCTGTGTGAGTGAATGCGTGTGGCTCTGTGTGTGGACACGTTTGGAGGGAAGTAAGCTGGTTTGCTTGGAGGATAAAAGCCACAACACAGATCACATACAACGCCCACACAAGGACAAGTAAATCCTGAGTGCAAATCCCAGATCTGTGCATCCTTCTTGTTAGCGTCACGGGGAAGGCAAGGCTGCTTTCGAACCTGCAAACGTTACTGTGAAGACCCCGAAATGGGGCCTCTAGATGTAGGCTGTTGCCAGAGTTTCTGCTCAATAGAGACCTTCTAATGCTCTAAATGGAAAATGAATTCTCCCGGTGAATACGCATGCAGAAAACTGCTACTTATTCTACATAGAGTTTAATTCCTTTTCAAAAAAAGCCTTGAGAGCAGAATAAACACATTATGCTTGGATGGTGTATTCAAGAAGTCTCCTCTATAGGAAATGACTTTAGAACGATTATTTTCCCTTTCCTTCACCAGCGCCTGACAATGCACGATAAAAACCTAGAATGGGGCATCCACGTCCAGTCCCTGAGGATCTTTTTGTTACACACGGAGCCAGAGCCCAAGGCAAAATCAAATTTCTAGAGTCAGAAAACATTTTTAACTTTCTCTTGTGTCCCTGGCCTGAGCTGTTTTCAATAAAAAGTGTACGCATGCTAAATAGTGATCCATACCTACCCACTTCTCTCAACCGGCTGTCATCTTGCTTTTCGGTCCCTGCCCTTCTACTGAAACTGTTGTCTCAGGGGTCACTGATCTTACTTGTCCCCAAATTCAATGTCACTTTACAGCCCTTACATTTCTTTTTAAAAAATATTTTATTTATTTTTGAGAGAGAGACAGAGAGAGGGACAGAGAGACAGAGAGACAGAGCAAGAGCAGGGGAGGGGCAGAGAGAGGGAGACACAGAATCCGAAGCAAGCTCCAGGCTCGGGACCATCAGCACAGAGCCCGACGTGGGGTTCAAAACACAAACCGTGAGATCATGACCTGAGCCTAAGTCAGAAGCTTAACCGACTGAGCCACCCAGGTGCCCTGAGCCCTCACCTTTCTTGACCCATTGATAGGATTTTACTCTACTGACCATTTCCTTTCTTGAAACCTTCCCTTCCCTTGGCTTCCATGATGTTACGGTATTCTCTTCACATTCCTCTTACGTCCCTGGCTACTTCTCAGTCTCGGCTGTCTTTGTCCTTTATGCGGCCCTTTCGGGTTGATGTTCTCCTCTCTCCTCTCACCTACCTTCCCTCTTCTCAACATCTCTCAGTGATTCCAAATGCCGTCTACACACGGATAGTTCTCGAAGCTACATTTCTAGGGTAGATGATCCTACTATGACCACCAGCACTAAAGGTGTATTGACGTTAAGTGCTTGACGAGCATTATTTCATCTGTTTCTCCCAATTCTCTGTGAAGGAGGTTATATCATTACCCCGGCTTCTGATGAAGACGTAGGTGTAATAACTTAATGCCCAAACGCACACCACTCGTCAGTGTGGGTCTTCCCTGACTCAAAGGCCCATATCGCTATGGACTATGCTGCCGACATATGAACAATGATCGGTGAGAGAAGTCGAAAGGAAAGCTGACTGAAATCTCTGTCCTTAGTTCCAGGTGTGTCAATCCAACTGAGAACTGAGTATTTCCCCTGGGATGTCCTATGGGTACTTTTTGCCCAAACACACCTCAAACTGAATTTGTCCTCTGTCACCTTAAGCTATTCCTTCCCTGTGTGTCCTGGCGCAGAGCCAGGCGCCACCATCTAGAAGTGATGCCAGCATCCCTGATACCTCCCTTCCTCCCTTCTCACCCGCCAGTCCCCAAAGCCTGACAAATCAGCCTCTTAAATACCTCTCATATACATCCATTGCTCTTCATCCCTTTCGCTGCTCCCTGAGCACGTACTGTCATTTCTCACCCAGATTAATGCCTCAGCCTTGGAACTGCCTTTCCTCCCCAGGTCCTGCTCCTTTGCCGTGTGTCCCCCACACTGTAGCCAATCAGCTTTCTGAAATGCAGATCCCATCCTCCCACTGCCCTCACGGAGAAGCTCCATTCCTGATATGGATTAGAAGGCACCGTGTGATCTTGTTTCTGCCTACCTCTCAGGCTTTCCCTCCCCTCCCACCCCTTGGGCCGACCCCGCCCCCCGCCTCGTCTCCTGGGCCCCGTGCTCTAGAATTCCTCTCATCCCCTCTCTGTACCGTGTTCTTTCTTGTTTCTGAGTCTGTGCCCATGGTCGTGCCTTCGCCTGGAACGGCCTTCTGTTTCTCCACCAAGTAACTCCTCTTGGCGTTTGGTTTGCAACTTCGATCACACGTTCTGTGGAACCGCGTGTCCCCTGGGACTAGGCAGGGTGCTGCTCTTGCACGTCACAGCACTCTGCGCCTCTCCTATCAGAACACTTACCACACTGAGCCACACGTGCTCATTTGCTATTTTGCTCGTGAGTCTCTAAGCTTTGCAAGGACAGTGGCCATAACCGTGCCCATCTTTCTGTCCTATCCCCACTTCCTGGTACATGGCCAATGATTAATAAATACGGGCAGACTGTCTGGCTACGCTTGGAGTCTCAACCTTCCTGAAAATTGTCTGAGAAATGGCCAGGAAGAAACAGCAAATTATCATTCGGTGGATATTGCCACATGGGTCAAGCCCAAGTCTGGATTAATTAGCCCCTGGTTCAAGGACATTTTTTGCTCTGTGGATCCCCTGGGTCAGGATGTTTTTACAAGCCACGTGCTACTCTCTCTATAGCAGGGGCTCCATCTTTTGGGGGAGGAGAGCCCTTGCACAGCACGCTAATCCAGGAAAGCGCAGGGGTGTCGGCGATACTGTGACTCAGCCTCTCTGTTCCTGCTGTTCAGCAGCTGTTGCCCTTGTATAAACCTCATCATCCAGGACCTGAGCCACTGTGGCACCTCCCTGCTTGTCCCCCTTTCCCGGGCTGCTCTCCATCCTGCCCCCTCTGGGAGCCTCCTGAAGCACTAACCTGATCACTGCTGTTTCAACCTCTCTGTTGGCTTCTCATTGCCTGTAAGACAATGTTGAAGCACCATAGCAGGGCTGTTTGTAATCTTCCTCCAAACCCACTTTCCCAGGCCCTGCTGGACTTAGGTCCCTGTGATATGCTATGAGCTCTTGGAGAAGAAACTACGCTTCATCTATCAATCCATCCACTCATCACCCACCAATCATTTCTGCAAGTAATGGAGCGTTCCTGTGTGCCAAACACTAGAATAAACTGGTAAGAAGAATCAGACGTGATTCCTGTTCTCAAGTTGTGAGACTGGCATTAGTAAAATAATCAGAAAATGAGCTTATTTAGAAACAAACACGTTTTATAAAAGAAAGGCTGAGGGGCACCTGGGTGGCTCAACCGTTAAGCATCTGATTTCGGCTCAGGTCATGATCTCACGGTTCGTGGGTTCGAGCCCCACGTCAGGCTCTGTGCGGACAGCCAACTCAGAGCCTGGAGCCTGTTTCAGATTTTGTGTCTCCCTCTTTCTCTGACCCTCTCCTGCTCACACTGACTCTCTCTTTCTCAGAAATAAATAAAACATTAAAAAATTAAAAAAAAAATAAAAGAAAGGCTGAGGTTCTATCCAACAAAGAAGACTGACCTAGACTGGGGGTCAAGGGTGCTTCTTTGAGGAAGTGATGGTTCATATGAAGGATAAAGAGGAGTTAAGTAGGTACAGAATGGGGATAAACATTTATATTCCTTCACCTTGCAAAGTTTTCCCTTAGTGCATGACACACAAAAGGGGCTCGATAAATATCTGCTGAATCAATCAGGAATGGCAGAAAACAAAACCACTTAAGGAAAAGTCCATTTAGACCTTATGATGGAGGAAGACTTGAAACCAAGCTATGCTGGGAGTTTCTGGGATGTGCCGGAAGAGAGATGAACACAGTCTTTGTTCAAGTGGAGGATGACAGTCTCTGGAGACAGGTGTACAGGTACCAGTGTCCTAGGAGGCTGGGAAAAAAAAATCCCTTCTCTACCTCAACTCAAGCAGGAAGCAAAAAGTGAATTGGGAATTAAATGTAAGAACTGATTGGGGCGCCTGGGTGGCTTAGTCGGTTAAGCGTCCAACTTTCCCTTGGGTCATGATCTCGCGGTTCGTGGGTTTGAGCCCCACGTCGGGCTGTGTGCTGACTGCCAGCTCAGAGCCTGGAGCCTGTTTCAGAGTCTGTGACTCCCTCTCTCTCTGACCCTCCCCCTGCTCATGCTGTCTCTCTCTCTCTCTCTCCTAGAAATAAATAAAACATTAAAAAATAAAATAAAATAAATGTAAGAACTGATTGACTGAGGATGTAAACCTTAGCAGCTAACATTCTGTGGAAATCAAAGCTTAACCTTAATCTTTGTCCATTGGGTTCACAGACAGTAGGGAGGCCACCCCCATGCCTGGTCCTAAATCACTAAATACGGTGGGTGGCAGGTAGACAGAGTTACCAGTGCCTTCAGGCCCTACCTTCAGTACGTTCAACTCTGGAGTCTTTTAAACACAGCGTTCATTTTCTATTTCCAAATATTTTTGTGTTCAGAGAACCCAGATGGATCCCTGTATTCCTCCAGGTCAAATTCTTCTAAGTTTTCACGAAGGCTTTAGTTAGGAATTTCAAGGAGGCTCTGTTCTGCTGGGCATATTATGTACCTTGGAATGACTTTGTCAATCTATTATCCATTTTGCATAAAGTACAGCTTTCTTTGGTAAAAAATTATAATTTTAAATAGCTTATGAAGATTGCAGCTTCATTTTATTTATTGAGGATACTTAATGGTTGGTTAATTCTTTGTAAATAAAAGTAGCAAGGAACACATACTTATCAGCAAGTGCCTATTTTTACCTCTAGGGAAACAAACATTGATTTGCTTTTCTGCAATTAATGGAAGCAATCTTACGGTGGTACTGATGAGACCACACCTATGGTTAGAATGTGAGGAGCTACATCTTTGTAATGATAGAGGCCAACAATCATAATTGCCCGGTGCGTCCTTCAAGGACAGGTAATATGAGGTCACAACTGGTAGCTCTGATGGCAAAAGTGTGATATTTATAATGGAAAACTTAACATTAATTAGAAAGCAATCAAATGACAAGGCAGTCTTTGCTGTCGGGAAGGATATATTTTAAAAAGTCAAAACATTGTGAGTCACTCTCTTACAATGCAATTCTCTATTTTGGCTCCACCTTGTTAATTTGCAAACCATCTTCTTCTCTAACAGAGGAAAAGATTTTTACATAAAAATCACACAAGAAGCTTTCTTTCATAATACGGTTTGAATTCTACAGAGTACTGTTTAAATACTTTTTAAACTACTGAATGTTTTTGTTGTAAAGAAATTGAAATAAAGAACTTTTTGTCTTCTAAATTATAAATTATCTTGTTTAATTTTACGCAATCCCAGGACTAATGCAGATGATCTAAGTCTCTTCCTGGAAATGTTTGAGATACTAGCAAGACTCGTAAGATCTAGAGGGGAATATAAAGCAAAAGATTCGCTGGCTTCATGTTTATTTAGTTTTGAGAGAGAGAGAGACAGAGCATGAGCAGTGGCTAGTGAGAGAGAGGGAGACACAGAATCAGAAACAGGTTCCAGCTTCCAAGCTGTCAGCACAAAGCCTGATGCGAGGCTCAAACCCACAAACCGCGAGATCATGACCTGAGCTGAGGTCGGACACTTAACTGACTGAGCCACCCAGCCGCCCCTTGTTGGCTTCTTAAAATGTGAGGCTTAGGTTAACAACTGTAAAAGCTTAAGAAAATAAGGCATCAGAAATAATTTTTTAAATATTTTTATTTATTTCTGAGAGAGAGCATGAGTAGGGGAACGTCAGAGAGAGAGGGAGATACAGAATCTGAAGCAGACTCCAGGCTCTGAGCTAGCTGTCAGCACAGAGCCTGACGTGGGGCTCGAACCCACAAACTGTGAGATCATGACCTGAGCCCAAGTCAGATGCTTAACCGGCTGAGCCACCCAGGTGACCCCAGAAATAATTTTTTAAGTGGGGAATAAAGCACAAAAGGCATAATGCCAGGTTCTCACCTTGCTTTGTATTCCCCCCCCCCCCCCCCCGCCCCAAAGCTTCTTTAAACACAGTGAACAGTTTTACTTATATGCAGAACTGAACCCTAAGGTGTTCATGTGAAAATGAGAGTGGCAGCCCCAGGGCTCCCTGACAATTTAGCAAAGGCACCAAGAGAAAGGAGAGAGAAAATGGAATCCTGGCCTTTGATGATAGAAGGGTCTTGTTTAGGTTAATCCTATGGATTTGGCCTGGAGTTGTTCCTACTATGGGCAGGGGCCCTAGGGGATTCCACACCCCTTCACTGGCACCCTTGATCTGCATCTCAAATAGCATATTAATTCCTGATGGTCTGGTGGCTTTGCCGAGCACAATAAATTGTGGACTGAGCTGGAAAACCAGTCTCTCAAGCGCCTTAGTGGGTTCAGGGTTCAGGCGAGGGCCGGTGCAACAGACTTTGGCATCTGACTGATGGCCCTGTGCTAGAATCAAGCCTGCGTCACACAGAGAACAGTTGAAATGTTCTACTTCCTGGCGGATAGTCAGCGGCATTGCTGTGTGTGTGCTCCCAGGTCATTAGAAGCAAGTGTCCCCAGCAGAGGACTGTGGTCAGCTGCCCTGACAGCCCCTCCATTCTGCACATGTTGTCACTCCTCTTTTGCTGAAAGCCTTCTTCCTTGTAAAAAAAAAAAAAAAAAAGCCTCACTCATTAAAATTCACAATTTTCTAATTGGCCTATCATTTTAGCGACTTCCCTTAGGTCCTGAGTTTTATTTTTATTTTCTGCAATTACACTTGCAAGCGTCCTTAAGTTCCATGTGAATGGCTAAAGTGAAGTAGAAAACTGCAGGATCTGGTTAATTGGGAATCTTTTAGGTGGCCAGCCTGGAGGGAAGAAACGGAAGGAGAGAATCCTCCAGAAAGCTCTGTGAATTCAGCCTCAGAGTATGTTTTATCAGTCTGCAGTGAACTTTAAAACTATTCAGTTATTTTTGTTTTCAGAGGCCGAGCTTAACTTGGAGAAGTTTTTGAGAAACTTTCAAAGACATCAGTTCTTCTTCCATTTAAACGCACCATTTGATATAACTGGAGTCAGAAACCCACTGAAGGTGAGGTTGATACCTGGCAAGTATTTCATGGCTGAAAGACAATCACGCGTGGATCTCCAGATCTTGTGGAAGAGTTTGGTTGTTGCCGCCGCCCATCTATCCACACACCCATCCATCTATCCACCCACCCATCCTTGCAAACACCCACCCAGTGTTTATCTCTGTATATGGAATACAAGTGAATAGGGCAAGGTTCCTGTACCCTACATGCTGTATTCTGGTAACAGAAAGGAGGGAGGAAGGAAAACAGGGAGGAAGGGAGAGGAGGTCAGGGGAGAAGTTGAGGGGAGACATTTGAGCAAAGGATTACGGTACAATGTGATACATTTTCAAGTATAAGTTCACATACAGTGTTATGAGGATATCAATGAAGAAGACTTTATTATTTTAAATACCAAAGCTACTTAGAGGCAGCCAGCTAAGCTAATTTAATGTGTATCTTTGTTTCTTTCTCTTGTCTAATTGTTAAAGAACTCTGAAGTTTAAGATCACTTCAAGGTGCAGAAGAAAACGAGGGAGAGGTTAATATTAAACAGAAAGTGAATAATCCACTTTGGATAACTCAGTTGCAAGAGTCTAAACCTATTTATACACACTCAAAAATAGCATTGTAGTTGTGTGTCTTAGTGCTGCCATACTTACCTGTAAGTGCATCGACACTGAATAAAAATAATTGGCAATATGGCCAACTTCTGTATACAAGAGCAAATCACTTAGATAAAAATAGAAAGAGCTGAAAATAGAGGAAAGATGGTATAAAAATGAGAAATGGAAATATTTCAAGTGCTCGGTACTTCTTAACACCTTTAACAAATAACCTAGAAATCTGTTTTAACTTCAACTACTCACATGGGATTTGGCCTGCTTTGGACTGTGGTTGTTTTTATTTCCACGTGGTTTTCTCTCTCCTCTTGGTGTGTAATCTCCTCAAGGGCAAAGAGCCATGTCTTATGCATCCAAGTTACATAAAATCACTACATAAAATTACATTTTGGTTGAATAGAGAAACATATTTTTCATTGTTAAACCTAGACTAGGTAGAAAGAAAAACATGTTATTTACCTAATCAAGACTGAGGGATTTGGTTTTTTTAGATGTCTAGATTTCATGGGGAAAGATCACTTCTTCAGAACCAACCTTTGATTTAGGGTTATGGAATATTTGCGAGATGTTTTCATCATCTTGACTCTCATCCTGTGGCAAGAAAACTGGCATAATTTCCCTTAAGTAATTTTAAAAGGTTTACTCAAGAGTCTCAATATTTACTTTCAAAATAATTTGAAACCAAAAAATTTCAGACTAGATATGTAAATATATGTAGAATCTTTATTTTACTTTCTGAGTTACTTCAAATTACATTACCTCAGAAATCTAAATTCCAGAGTTAGAAGTGAATCAAGAGATCATCCGAAACTATACTTATTTCTGAAGATGAAGGTTCACGGAAACAGGTAAGGAGTGCAATGATGTACCCAAATTCTGATTTCCCAATTTATCCTTTATACTTCTTTCTACTATATATTTCTTCACAGATGGAGCAAAATAAGATATAGGGAAATAAATATGCCAATTTCCCTTACTAATCAGCTCTCAAAATCACAGAACAAGTCAGTAATGCCATCACAAATGTTATGGCAGATATCACTAATACCCCTAAACTAGATTGTCTCCCAAAAGCTGATAAGTCTCTTCTACAGCTATTGGGTTTTTCATTCATTTGTTCATTTTACAATTACTTTATGAATTTCAGCTGTATGTTAGGCAATAGGCTCTATCCGAGTGAAATGATAGTAGGCATTTCCTCCATCGATCACATAATTTGGTCAATTCCTATTGCAGGGGATTTCAATACCCCTTCCAAATCTTTTCTCAGCCTCTCAAGCTTCTTAACTTCAATTCCCTTCCATTTCCTCGGTCAGCTTCCGCGGTCTCTCCAGGACCCTGGTGGCACCTGGCACTTCTCCATAGCTGAAATTTCAGCCTCTATAATCGTTCACTCTGATCACAGGCTCGTATCCCTCTGGCTTTCCCATTACTCTTCTCCCACAACACCTGTCTATGACTCTTCATCATGATATTCCATCCTGTAATGCCTGCCTGCTTGGACCCTTGTTTAGCCTCACTTCCTTCCTACCCAGCTGAGGCTCCATACTCTTGGCAATACCTCCAGTTCGATCGACCCCTTGACTCTCTGCCACTCCAGCCCGGCCACAGATTAATCCAACCATTTATCTTTTTAAAGTCCTTTGCTTGGCCTATGTACCAGTGCTGAAGAAGTGTGCCTGACTGATACCAGGAGAGACTCAAACTGATGCCAGAGTCTAAGTTGATCCCTGAGCCCTCAACACTGTGGAACAGTCTATCTTACCTTGCTGCTTAGCTCCTTCTTCAGCTGTTCACAGACTTCCCCGCTTCCCTCTAGGCACCAGTTCCACACCCATTTTTCTATTCACTGATGACCTTGTTTTCTATCCTAACAGAAAATAGAAGCACCAGCCTCGAAGTGTCTGATTTAGGAACCTGCTTCTCCAACATCCCATCATCCACACTTGATTTTCATGGCCGATGGGAATGCAAAATGGTGCAACTTGTACAGAAGGGGATTTGGCGGCATCTAGCGACAGCAGACACGCCCTGAATCAGCAAACCCGCTTCTAGGAATCTGTCTCAGAGATAAAATGGCAAAAACACAAAATGACCTATGCACAAGGCTATTAATCCTATAGCACTGTTTGTAAGAAGAACAGCTTAGGGGCAGCCCAAATGTCCTTGAGGATCATAGACATATTCACCGTGGAGTACCGTTTGGCTGTAAAAAAGAAATGTGGAAGCTTTCCACAGGCTACAGTGGAGTGATCTTCTGTATTCATTCAGTGAAAAAAGCAAGGCGTAGAAGAAAAGTTAAAATATGCTACTTTTGGTGTAAAAATGGTGGTGAGGGTAGGGGATCTACATACACATTTGCTTATGTGTGGCTCTCTGACTCTTAAATATTTTCTGGAAACACTTCTACTGTTTCCTGCCAGTCACTTGCTAAAATGTGCCCGAGACAGTCATTCCACTTGGATATCCTGCCACACCTGCTCACTGTTCCCAGCATCGCCCCCTAGTGCAAGTCTGTGCTTCCCCCACCAGATTCCAGTTCTCTGTCCTTGCTTGGCTGGCTTTCTGTGTTTCCACAGCCCTCTCTGACCCACCACTTCTAGACGAGAGCAATGCAGGGGCCAAAACTATGAAATAAATGATGGTTTCAAAAGCAACCTACAGGCATTCAGGGCTACTAAACTCACTACATACTTAATGGAACCTAGGTTCCATTTCAGCTCAGACGGTAAGCTTTGGCTCAGGTCATGAGTTCTAGCCCCGCATCAGGCTCACTGCTCCCAGGGCAGAGCCTGCTTCAGACCCTCTTTCACCCCTCTCTCTGCCCCGTCCTCACTCTCCCTCTCAAAAATAAAATTTTAAAACACGGAACCTATATTTTATTGTTTCCTGTACTTAAGGACAAAAGTTCTCGGTTAAAGCAAGTGCCCTTCAGTTGGGCAAATCATTTTCCTGGAGCAAAAAAGATAAAGTAAGGTGACAGGCTTTCACTTGGAGAAGTGTGTAAATTAAAGGAGGTCTAGAATAAATTTATCAAGCCACGCTCATTGGTACATGTGAAAGAAAACCTTTGAATTCTATTGACTTGGCATAGTGCTGGGTCTATAGTTAATATTCAGGGAATAGTTATTGAATATTTGTTGAATTTAGACATCTTTTGTAAAGCTGTCTGAAAAGTAAAGTAACGTTCATTAGCCCATAAAGAAACAACCTCTTAAAATAAATTTCTAGGTAGCTCAGCAAAAGTGGAAAGAAATGTGAAAGAGCAAGGGAAACTTCTGGCTTGGTTTGATAAGAGTCCTGGCTTAATTTCAATACACTTGGTAAGTATAGTTTAGGCTAATGTTGCTCTGGCCTCCATAATGCAGTCCAGGGAATAACTATTCCAGACAGAAGAGGCGGTCAGCTTTTCAACATCAGTGGTGTTTTTTGCCTAGGGTTGTAATCTGTCAGACACCTCGGTGGTTACGAAAGACTCTCCTCAGTTCCCTCCAAATGTATTAGCCCTTGTTAGACATGCAAATCTTCTTGAATTCCATAGAGAAATAAATACCCATTTGAAAAAACCCTCAGAATTTGAAGGATGAAATGGAAGACAGGTAAGACAGCTCCTGGAGCCCACAGGCTGCTTTCCGAAAGCCCAAGCAATCTTTAAAATTCTAGAGCTATCAGAGGTGACTGCCCTCGAAGCACACGCACTTTGTAAATGTCCAAGGTGCCTCTGTCTTTTATACTCTCTTCTAAGGCACACCAAGTCCTCCCATATCTGAGAATAAGCTGTATCCAAGAAGTCAAAATTGCAAATGAAGAATACAATATCAGGGTGAGAATTTCTTTCACTTGATGGGATTTTACATTGATTTCCCGTAGTTAGGGTTTATTTCAAACCTTCCTCCCCGAGCAATAATGATTTTAAAGGAGAGATCAAGACAGTGCAAATGAGGGAGAATGCTAGAAACAGGAGTTCTGAATTAATGAGTTTGGGAGAAGGAGACAATCAATCTGAATAATTAGGATCAAACCCCAGGCTTTGGTTTTGCACAGCTGTGTAGTTCTGGTCAAGGAGCTAATTGTAAATGATTAGCCAGTCCTGTCTTTTAAATATGTTCTTAAATAAAACACTTAATCTTGATCTACGAGTACATATGCAAAACAAGGAGAGGGAATTGGAATACTCTGTGGATAATTCGTGATGAAGATGACTTATACTTTAAACATCTCGATAGTGGTAAGAGCTGCTTTTCCAAATTTGATGTTTAGATAATTTCTTAAGTTCTCTATTATCTTGCTAAATTGAATAATTTAGGGTGTGGAGGCTTTAATTATCCAGTTTTATTATTATTACATCAAACTTGAAAATTAATTAGATAATTTTTTACTTTCACTTGATTTTGCATTGTTTTGTTAGTTTCCTATTATCTACAGGGTGAAATGCGACAAAAATTTAGATGGTCACAGTATTCTAAATATAAGGAATTATATAAAGTTAGTAAGTGTGGTCTCTGTCACAACAAGGGGTATGTACAGGAAAGATCAAGGTAATTTCCTATATTGTAATGATGTCATGAAAAAGTTTGGTCTAGAATTTAGATAATACACTTAAGTTGCTTAAATCTATGCATTTGTAGGCACAACCATTCTTGTATTTTCCAGAAGGCTATTCGATCCTAGCAGTCCAGAACAACAACAAAAATATGATTTAATAATGGCCAGTAGGGATAACTAGATAGTGACAACAAAAGGGAAAAAGAATTTTCTGGTTTTCATGTCTGTATCAGGCTGACAACATGAGTTTCTCTGAATGACTCATATCTTGACTTTCTTTCTAGCAACAGAGCCTAGATCCAGAAGAACCCTCAATTAAGATACTATATGAAAATCAGTCATTTTGAAAAAGTATGGCAAGAAAGAGAATTTCTGACTGTTAAATACAAATGCTCTCTTTTGAAACACTTTCTGGATCACTGGAATTAGTGTATTTGACCTCATAATTTCAGGCTCAACAGTCTGATACTTTGCGGCTGACAAAATCAGATGTATTAGGATGAACTTGGTATATTTCCATTTATACATATCTGTACAAATGTATAAATACAGAAGTTTCCTCCATAAGCATGGAGATCCATACATAATTAAGAATTTAAAAAGGTGACTTTGATCAACATCGTAGCTATAATAGGGTATTTCCTTTATTTTATTCATGAAATATCATTTAATGAAGACTCTGCGAAAGGTACTGTGGTTGTAGGTGGGTGGGCACAAAGGTGAAAGATACATGCTACATCTGTCCTAAGGGAGGAGAAAATTCAGAGAGAGACAAATGTCAAATCCACAGCAATTCCCAGAGCAAGGCACGCAGGTGATGGTCTCCTCCCCAAATTGGCTTATGTAATGGACAAACATAGACAATATCAACTTTCTAGAAGAGGGACTGGCTGACACTTGTCATCAGAGTCGAGCTTATTAAATATCGATAGGCACTTAAGAGGATTTTATGAGCTAACTTTCTCTCAGTCCGGAACATTCAGCAAAATAAAACTCTGCCTGAGTATAGATTATGCTTCATCATAACGCCTCTCAAAAAGATCCAAGGAAGTTTACAGACACTTATTTTAGAAACTTGAAAAATAAATAAAAGCTCAAGGATATTATGCCCTGCTAATTTTATGAGCAGTAAATGACAACTTAAATGGTTATGAAATATAGACTTTTAAAATTAGGAACAAGATTTATCCTCTAATCAGCAGCCATATTAATTAGCCCAAACATTTTAAAATTTATACAGAAACCATTCAAAAACACTCTGTACCCCACATTATTGAGTCAGGCTGCTGGTCATGAGTGCTGGCCCTGACGATGTTAAGAGCTTTGTTTTGTCTTGTCTTCTGCAGAAGGTTCTCTATCACAGGCCTTTTGGACCATGATTTGTGTCCTTTGCGAGAAACTCTTAGCCTGAGGCTCTGCTCTGTTCAAGGCTCTTTGCCTCGTGGTCTTTACCCTTGTGCACTTCCTCACTTCCTTCATGATGTGGGCTTTATTCTACTTACTGCTTTTCTGTTGCTGTGGTAACCATTTACCAACTTAACAAAATGCAAATTTATTATCTGTCAACTCTGTAGTTCAGAAGTTAGAAAGTGGTCTCACTGGGGTAAAATTAGTGTGTCGTCCGGGTTGTGTCCCTTTTAGGAGGCTCTAGGAGACAACCGTTTCTTTCCTTGTTCCAGCTTCTCAAGGCCAAGTTCCTTGGATCCCGGCCCCCTCCTCTGTCTTCAAAGCCAGCAACGTAAGACTTTCTCCTTTGTCACATCTTTCTATGAGTCTATTCTTCCTTCTTTTAATTTTAAAGACCCTCATGATTACATGGGGCCCACCTGGATATTCTAGGATAATCTCCCTGTTTTAAGGTCAGCTGATTAGTAACCTTAATTCCATTTGTAGCCATTATTGCCTTTTGCCATATAACATAACATATTGATATGTTCTAGGAACGCAGACATTTCTGGAATGTCATTATGCCTATCACATTATTATAGAAGTATCACTTTTTTTTTTTTTTTTTGAAAGAGAGAGAGAACAGAGGAAGGGCAGAGGGAAAGCAAGAAAGAGAATCTTAATCAGGTTCCACACCCTGCGCACAGCCTGGCAGGGAGCTGTATCTCACGACAATGAGATCACGACCTGAGCCGAAATCAGGAGTTGGACGCTTAACTGACTGAGACACCCAGGCGCCCAGTATCATTCTTTTGTGCTCACTGATTGCTTCATGACTGTTGGTCCATTTTCCTGACCACTTAAAAAATTTTTTTATGTTTTATTTATTTCTGAGAGAGAGAGAGAGAGAGAGAGTGTGTGTGTGTGAGCATGGGAGGGTCGGAGAGAGAGGGAGACACAGGAATTGAAACAGGCTCCAGGCTCTCAGCTGTCAGCACAGAGCCCGACGCAGGGCTTGAACCCACGAACCATGAGATCACGACCTGAGCAGAAGTCGGAGGCTTAAGCGACTGAGCCACCCAGTCGTCCCATCCTGACCACTTTCTAAGGGCCTTAGGGGCCAGGCTAGTGGATCATAGGAGCTTTTGTTACCTCACCCTTGCAGTTAAGAGATCTATTGGGACAAAGCCCAAAAATGCTTAACCTGAATGTTTACAATACTTCTCAGATGTCCCTTCCTTATGTCTAGCGCTTATCTGTGCCACCATGACCGAGTCCTCACAGAGTGTCCTAAAATACGCAGTGCAAACTTGTAAAGTGAAATGAATACTCTTGGGAGGCAGGACTTCATAGAGTTATAGGAAGCGAGGGAGACTTGCTTGAATCACATGTCAGGCTGCTGGCAAATGGTAGTTTAGACCAGACAACATCGAAGCAAGAAGAACTGGGAAGGAGACTGCTGCCATGGGCGCCTCACAGGAGAAGCCCTGGGAGGGACTGATGAGCGGGTCAAATATGGCCTCTTTATGGTCATGCTGCACGGAGACAAGTGAAGTGAGGAAGTGATGTGTGTCATGCAATTTGCCATAATCAACAGATAATGCATTCGTTCTTTGTTTTAAGGATCAGTGTGCAGTCACAATGCTAGATCGCACGTTGAAAACTTTCAAAAACATAAATCCTCTGAAAATCCTCCACTGGCTTCCTCTCACACTCAGAATGACACGCAGACTCCCCGCCTAGGCCTGGAAGGCCCCATGTGGCCTTGCACCTTGTCCCTCTGACCTCGTCTCCTCCACTCTCCACCTTGATCACTGGCCTCTCGCCAAGCTCCTCCCCACGGTTAGCATCTTGCTTGTCTGGATGCCCTCAATGCTTGTCCTGCGCACGACTGCATCTCTGGCTCCTTCTTGTCACTCAGACCTCAGGTAAATGTTACCTCCGTAGTGAGACTGTCATCCTCTATCTAGCCCAACTTCTCGTTTCACTTCCTGGCACAGCGCGATCATGTTCTGAGATTTTTCTTGTTAATTAGATAATTTGCTCCAAGAGAGCAAAGTATGTGCCAATCTGGCTTTCTGCTGTGTCCTCTGTGCCCAGAACAGTGCCTGGCAGGGAGAAGGGGCTCAATTACGGGTGGTATGCAAGAACGTGCGGCTGGGTTTATACATGACTTTGTTCTGGTATCATTTGGATTGGCACACATCTAGGTTCAAAACTGACTTTACAATGTTGTGGAATTTACTCTGCTCTCTGTGAACGTTGCTACTAAATGTCCATATAGCAAATCAATTCAGTCAAACTATTTGGCTTTTAAGTGTGTATGATAAACACCTGGATTAAAAAAGAAACTCATTAGATATTGTGGTGTTGTGTCCACATCACCCAAACCTCAACATTTTTTTCTGTGTTACCTGCTTGCTGACCCCCAGAAATTGAGATAATAATCTAAGGAGGTGATTTAACCTTACTTGTTTCAGCTAATTTTGATAACTAATATACACAAAGATTGAATAAGGTGATGCATATATAAAAGCCACTTTGCACACCTTACTTAGTGCTACTGTGAAAGGTTGTATGATTCAACTTTAGGTCTCAGGGGCACCTGGGTGGCTCAGTTGGTTAAGCATCTGACTCTTGATTTTGGTTCAGGTCATGATCTCACGGTCTGAGGGTTTGAGCCCCTTGATGGACTCTGCGCTGACAGTGAGGAAACTGCTTAGGATCCTCTCTCTCTCTCTCACTCTCTCTGTCAATTCTCTTCTCTCTCTGTCCCTCCCCCACTTGCACTATCACTTTCTCTCAAAAATAAATAAATAAACTTTAAAAAATTTAAATAAATTTTAGGTCTTGATTAAGTTTACTAATATTGTGGGCTTTATATGTTAAAACAGGTAGAAGTCACAGAAGTGCAAGTAAATTATCTAAAAGTTTAAAATGCTTATATAAAAATCACAGGATAAAGCACTCAACAGAGTCAGAGAGAACAAATCAAGGATATATTTTCTGCCCAATGCTGGAATGGAAAATAAATTTAGAGTAATAGGACTTGGGGACATGAAATGTATTTACCATGCCCTATAGCGAACTGATGAGTGTGAATTTTTTTAATAAGCAGAATAAATGTCAGTGCAGATAAACCTATCACAAAGCAAACAGAATCTCCTCATAAATAGAAAATCACACAGAGCCATGGCCAGCTTGTTTTTTGTCAACTTGCATAACCCTCTCTCCTTTTATCAGTCCTCGGATCTAAATCACACACGTTCATCATCCTAAGGTCAAGCTGAATTTTCTGGCTGTGCGGGAGCCCGGGACAAAATCATTAAATATTCCCGAGGGTTGGTCAGCTGGCACTGCAAAACTCATGGTCTCAGAAGTGAAATGCTATCATGGCCATTCCCCTCAGCACATTTGCTGCTTTTAGAGATTATTTTGCATACCCGTTTGAATGGTGATTTAATATGATATACATCCTAATAATGGCTTTGTGTCCAGAGCCATCAGACGGCAGAAAAAGTTTCATAGGCAACAATTTTCTTAGGAGATGTAGTAAAAATTAAACCAGAATTGAGTGAACTAGAGGATTAGGAGATGAGGCTGTGCAGGAGTAAGGAAAGGGCAGAGTCTGGGAAGTCCTGTACACGGGTCTGATTTCTGGCTTGGTCACTTTACAGTGACACACGCCTTGGGCCAGCTGTGATACCTTTTGGAGCGTCAGTTTCCTCATCTATAAAATAGGGATAGTGTGCCAACTTTTCAGGGGGTTGGCGGTCCAGTGAGGCCATTTACGTGAAACACATGCTCTGTGCTGGGTACCTGGTAACCGTCTCTGGATTAATTGAGAAGGGCCAGTTGTCCTATGCGAAAATGAAAGAAAAGGATGAAGTAGGCTTAGAAGTTTGTGGCAGGGCATTTTACTTCGTCAAAGAAGTCATTTTTGATTTCCCACGGGTGGTGGCCCAGCTGGGAGCTTCCTGTTTTGCTGCCATTCCCAACGATGTGGGGCCGTGTCCTGCGGTCATTGGTCGTGGCACCCCTCTTCACGTGCGCACCCGGATTCCCTGCCCAGTCTCAGGAGGGAACAACAGTGAGTGTCCTGCACCTCAGGAATCACATAGTGAGAGCCCAGTAGTAGGAAAACACGGATTGTGAATAATCCCCAGTGGGAAAGAAGTTTAAAATGGACAACCTAATAAAGCCTCGGATACAACTGAGACTTCCTCTCCCACCGTTGTCTTCAGATTTCCTCTCCTATCATTGAGCACTGACAAGGGGATGTAGGAAAACTGAGGGTGTAGACATGACGTCTTTGGTTCTCCTCCAGCATCTAACCCACTTCCTGTTTCAAGTTGCTCTGGCTTCTCAGATCTGTGAGCACAGCTCAGATCCACCTTCCAAGCTCCCAAATTCTCTCCTCTCCACCCAGAGCCCACCTAAACTCCCATTTGATCAGCTGTCCATTACAAAGATGACGTCTGATTACATTATTTACACTAAGCAGGGATGCTTGATAGTGAATGTGATGTGGTAACTCCCGAGTGCTTTTTTGTTTTTTGTTTTGTTTTGTTTTGTGTTTTGAGACCTCACTGCTTATGACAAGGAAAAAAAATCCCTAGGTACTTCGGGCCAGAGCATCTCTTTAGATTAGGCCAAAGCATCACCTGCGCTGTGTGACCAGGGTCAGCTTTAGGAAAATCTCAGAAAATGTTCCACAGTGCAAAGATTTATGAACATGGGTAGATAGTTAATGAAATTATTCATTCAATCAGTCATTTATTCATCAAAGTGATGGCCTGCATTTTAGGTGCTGTACGTAAGTGTAAAAGTGGATTGCAAGACACCATGCGGTCCAAATCTTTAGCCTTGGCTTTCTTTTGTTTTTAAAAACTTTAAATGTTTATTCATTTTTTTTTTTTGAGAGACAGAGAATGAACAGGGGAGGGGCAGAGAGAGAGAGAGAGAGGGAGACACAGAATCCGAAGCAGGCTCCAGGCTCTGAGCTGTCAGCCCAGAGCCCAACGTGGGGCTCGGACCCACAAAATGTGAGATCATGACATGAGCTGAACTCAGACTCTCAACTGACTGAGCCACCCGGGTACCCCTAGCCTTGGCTTTCTTGATACACACCTTGAAAAGGAGGTGAGTCTTCTATAATCTAAGTGGGAGAGTTACCATTTCAGAGAATTGCATCATACAAACTCTGTCCATCAATAATTCTATTAGCTTATCTTTTTGCTGTTAATCTTCCTCCTTTCCAGTTCTTGCTACATGAACATCTAAGATAATTTTTAAGGGAGCAAAGGAATTTTATGAAGGACCTTGTAACCATGCTGCAAATGGAAGCAGTAAACATTATCATCTCCAGCGCTAGCCTTGTATTCCTTGAATTTGTTTCTGTCATTGCTGCCTACTGATGACATAGGACCACAGTCTTTACAGTTCCAAGAAAAAAAAATTGTTATTTTATACTGAAAATATGTGAGCAGCATGTGGTTTTTATAACCACTAAGATTTTTGTATCAAGGCAGGAAATTGGTGTTCTATTTTGATCGCATTTATTTATAGATGATATGTTAGCCTGACGTGATTAGAATTAAGGGAGGTGACAATCCTGGTCACTGCTCATGTTGATCTATGTGTCATGTGGATGCAGGCTCCCCATACATAACTGCATTGGCCTGGAGGACAATGTGGTTTGGGCCCAAAGTCTCATGGTAGGAGAGCTATGCTTGGTATTCTGGAGAATTCTTCAGTGTAACCCTAACGTGCACATCATAAGCCACCTTTGCTGGAAGTCAAATTTGTGCCATGGATTGCAGTCTACACTAACGAAACTAGAGGCAGTAGGCAGAAACAGGTCTATCTCCATCATTGTTGTCTGCAATTATTCTGGGGCAAAAGGAGTGGGGGCAGTGACATGTAATGAAGGGAATGTGGTCCTTGAGGTCAGAGGTGGTTCCTTCGATTCTTATTCTCTGATATTGGTACCACCTAACTTCTCTGGGCCTCCATTTTCTCATCTGGAAAAGAGGCTGTGGTGAGGATTTAATAAAATAATGGCCCCTGTAAAGAATAGGTGCTCACATTCACTTTTCCCCACACAAGTCTGGTGCTGTGATTCCGTGCTGATGGGTGGGAACGGGGGAGGGAGGTGGTTTCCAGGGCGGTGGGGGAGGGGAGGGCACCCGGGCTTCACAGGTATGGAGAACACTGGATTGGTGGGCTGAGACTTACTGGTTCTGCGTCCTGTCTCTGGCCGGCCACACTCTTATACCTTCCTCCATAAAAGCGTGGTCATCCCCACTGTGATTGCCAATGTCTTTGCCCCCTGACTAGACTTGAAGTACCTTCTGTGCCTTGTCTTTTCATCTCTGGTCCCATGCCTGGCACTGTTGGCAGAATGAGTGAAATGACCTGTAGGTATTTATATTTGGTAGACTGGCTGTCTGTGGCTACTTGGCTACAGAGAATGTTCTAGAACAGTAGACTCTGAATCTGATCCTTTGATAGATGATTAGAGAACTTGTTCTCCGTCTTAATCTTTCCTTCCACTTTCCAACCTAATGAAGAATGAAGATGAAAAAATGAGGAGTTTGGCATTTATCACTTCATATTTATTGTTCATGATTTTTTAAAAACTTTCTGATTAGCCTCTCATTGAGAGAGGTGGTGAGAATGTACCTTTACATTCTTTTCTTAGTCCTTGGTGTCCCATGTTCCTATGCTTTTAGCCTCAGTGAGCATGTCTTTTTAGGTGGATAATGAGGATCTCTATATTCAGCAATGCCAGGAGCAGTCACAGCAAATGTGAAGGATTTTCCACCATGAAATGTGGGACAGTACCCATTAATATGCTGCTGTCACCCTCCCTCTCTGCTGATGAGCACGTGGTGCTGCCTGTCAGATGTTGGGGAAAGCCCTGCAGAAAGCATGTTCTTCGTCGTGCACCAGAGCTCTCAGAAGTCATCCAGAACATTTCCTTCAGGCTACAGATCCCAAGTAGATTTTCCGAGTCCCAGAGTCAGTGTTACACAAACTGCAATCTGCGACTCCCAAATTTCATAAGAGCAGTAGCAGCAGCAGATGGTGAAAATACATTTCTAATTCATTTAAAACCTGCTCCAAGAAATGAGTTCTCCCTGTACTCTTCACATTGTTATTTTTCTATATGTCTCTTCCATGCCTTCTAAATAAAATAATTACGAAGGAGAGAGACTGGCTTATGTTCCCCTCTGCTGAGAGGCAGCAGCACTTTATGTACCACGGTCTTAACTGGGGAGTCATAATATCAGCCTCTATTACTGAAGAATAACAGCTTAATTTTGTTGTTTTCTCAAGTCTGAGGCTTCAGTGATCGCAAGGTGCTATGTGTGGTTTACCTTTATGTCTATGGAAGGTTTTCTTGTTTTGAAACGTGTAGCTGTGTCAAAAGCAACAGTCGGATTGACTCAAGGGCTTAAGGAATTACTCCATCCTTGGTTCTTCACGAATTTTGTGTATCAAAAGCAAAGTTTGAGTAGCTTTAAAAAATGGCGTTTATAATCATGACTGTGATTATAGGTAGATTAGAAAATTAACTGACTGGAAACCAATCAAGACATCTTTATTAGGAGGCTGCCATGTGCAAACCACTTGATTAAAATGTAAAGGCTCTTCTCTGAAGGAGCTTAAAACCTGGTGGAAACAAGATACACATGGCATGAGGCAGACTATACTTATGGGGTGTATCTTCCAAACAGCACACTTCCAGGAACCAGGGAACAGGCTGAAGGACTGTGATGGGGTATCCCCTCCCTGGAGCCTCTGGGCAGAGAGGAAGTCCATGGACTGGGCTAGGAATGGGTTTCAAGGCTGGTCTTGATGAAGTGAGGGGAGTTGGGGCAGGATTGGGGCGGGTGTAGGGAAGAGGGGAGCAAAATCCAAGAAGGATGACCAGTTAGATCAGAGAGTAAAGCAGTCAGGAAAACAGAGCTGGAAATATCCCTGGGAGCCAGAGGCTATCCTGGAAGGAAGCCTCTTATCAGAGGACTTCTGCTCTGCCCTGGCAAATGCACTACCGGTTCAGACAGTGGCTCTTGATCAGAAGCCCTCTCCCCATTCTTGCCTAGAGATTGGGTCAACCTTCTGATATGCTCAACAAGGGGTGACCCTTTGAAATTGGACCATCCAAGAAAAACAGGAACCATGTCAGCCCCTATCCATGCAACCAAGAGACTAAACTTAGTACATATTTTGGCAAAGTTCCCTCTCTTTGTGTTTTCCATCTTGTTTTAGATCTTGGAAGGTTGTTCACTAAGTAGTCAAGATCCATCGCTAGCATGACCAACTTTCAGATATAGGAAACTGCGGAAGGTGTGAAACTGATTGCATTTGTATTAGACAAAGAGGTCATTTTGGGGTGGAATGAGGCATTTGGAAATGCTGTGGTTTTGTTTTAAGGTCCATAGTCAAGATCTAACTCAGCTCCCTCGCTTGATGGGTCAGGTCAGAACACAGTTACAGCAAATTCTCACGAAGCTGGCTTAGGGTATTCTTAATCTCCTTTCACTAATACAGATCAAGATCAGATAAGTGGAATATGTCTTTTCTCCTGGAGACATGGACATCCACTTGCACGTGGATGCAAAGCGCTTTGGCATTGGACAGATTCTCCTGGCCCAAGCAGCTCTAGCTGGTGGAACACGTACCAGCCCTTGAATATTAAGGCCCAGAGTCTGTTTAGTGTGACCTTGGTTAAGCCAGCAGATTATGCTTTTGTCTCTCTTCAGTGCCACTGGATAGCTATTGATTAATATTTACTGAAGGTTCACAATGTACCAGCTGCCACTGTGATGAAAGTAGCTGATTATGTGCTGAAATGGCTGCTATTTTGTTTCGCTGGAAGAGTTGGGCTACTTGAAACTTTCTGTGAACCACCTTGCCAGGGGTTGTGCCAAGGGCAATTGCCCCATAGGGCTGGAGCGGCCATGAACTTTGTGGGGACAAGCCTAATAAGCTTAGAGGTACCGGCAGCTCTCTCTCTTCCTGAAGGAAGCTGCTTTGGAAAAAAAATATACCCCTCTTGGCTCAGAGAAAATCGATGGTGGGGATTTACTCTTCCCAGATAGAAAGATGCTTTACATCCTATGCTATGAGGGAGGCAGACAGTCTAGGAAAGAAGGAGGAGATCTTTCGAAGTAAAACTTGTGGCCAGGAGCCAGGAGATTGTCCCAGGGAAGCTCTGCCACCCTCGTCCCCCCTGCTTTCTGTTTGATTTGGTCTTTATGGTATCTGGGAAAGAGAAAGAGAGACTATGACAGAGCAGCCTTGAGGATAATCAAAACATGTCAGGGTCTCTGAGTTGAAACAAGTCCATAGATCCTTCAAGGGTGATAATGCATGGCTTGGGGAAAGGGGGTAAGGTGTGGGAGTGCAGGGCGCGAAGATCAGGGAGCAAATGGAGAAGCTCATGAACTTTCCTTGTAGTTAAGCACAAGAATATATGAATGAATATCTAAAAAAGAATACATTTTTCTTTTAATAAGGTTTAATTGAAGTAACATTTAAAACACACAATATTTGACAATTAAATTTATTTCTGAGACAGGGAAAAATCGTTTGTAGGATATGAAGGCAGGGAAGGATAAAACAGTGGGTTTTATTCTTCCAGAGCAGCTAGTTTGGGAGTCTCAGGGTTGGGGGAAGGGGTTTGATTATACTCCAAGTTGCAACTTCGACGTCTTTAGTCAGAATTAGAAAAACGTCATGGGAGACAGGAGATTAAACTACGAGAAGACAATCTTTCTGGCAGCACATTCTACCTAAATTCATGAGTGTTTAGAAATAGTCCTACTTACCATCTCAGAAATCAATTATAATTTCAAAATCGTAGCAGAAGGAATTACTTTTCAGAGTTGCGCTTTGTGATATGCGTAAATGAAAAAAATAAAAAAGTCAGGAGAAAGAAATGATGGAACACACAGAGGAGTAGAAAAAGTGAAAAAAAAATAGAAACTGTAAAGGGACTATAACGACTGATACTGTCGAAATTTTTAAAAATCATGAAGTATTTTGATGTGTCTCCCTGTGGCAATAATGTTTAATACTAAGATGAAATGGATACTTTCCCAGAACAATGCGTTACCAAAAGGACTCAAGGAGAAGGTGAGTCTGAAGACAATAACAATCGTTAAAGAAACTGAAATCAGTAATCAGAAGACACCAAGCCTGAATGGTTTTACACATGATGCTTAACAAATCTTCAAGGAACAAATAATCTCTTTATTATATAAACTATTCTAGAAAGTAGGAAAAGAGAAAGCTACCCAACTCACTTGGCTAATAACTAAAAGTGAATAGAAAGTACAAGAACATGATAGACTCATCTCAACAATGAATGTGATTGAAAAAAATCCCTAAATAAAATACTAATAAATTAGGTCAGCGGTATGTATGACCAAGGACCATATATTCAAGGAATGTAAACATAGCTTAATATTTAAAAACCCTATTAACGAAATAGTAATGAAAGTAATCAGCAGTCTAAAAGAGATTATGTCCTAATCCATATAATTAGATCAATAGACATGGAATTTGTTTTTTATAGAATTCAACACTCCTTTTGGATTAAGAATTCTTTTTTTAAATTAAAAAAAAATTTTTTTTAATTTTTTATTTTATTTTATTTTTTTACAAATAGTTTATTGTCAAGTTGGTTTCCATATAACACCCGGTGCTCATCCCACAGGTGCCCTCCTCCATACCCATCACCCTCCTCCCCCCCACACCCATCAGTCCTCAGTTTGTTCTCAGCATTCAAGAGTCTCTCATGGTTTGCCTCTCTCCCTCTCCCCCACTATTTCCCCTTCTTCTTTTTATTAAGTTCCTCCCAATCCTCCTATACGTGCAAACATATGATATTTGTCCTTCTCTGCCTGACTTATTTCGCTCAGCATAACACCCTCTAGTTCCATCCATGTTGCTACACTTGGCCAGATTTCATTTTTTCTCATTGCCATGTAGTATTCCATTGTATAGATAAACCACATTTTCTTGATCCATTCTTCTTTTGATGGACACTTAGGCTCTTTCCATGTTCTGGCTATTGTGGAGAGTGCTGCTATGAACATTGGGGTACATGTGCCCCTATGCATCAGCACTCCTGTGTCCCTTGGGTGAATGCCCAGCAGTGCTATTGCTGGGTCCTAGGGGAGTTCTACTGTTAGTTTCCTGAGGAACCTCCACACTGTTTTAGGGTTAAGAATTCTTAACAAACTACTTATGAAAAGAAACTTCCTTAACCTGAGACAAGATAATAGCTCTTTGAAACAAAATTCCAAATTAATCTATAGCACTGCAATTCCAAAAGCGTTCTCAAAAGAGATTCTCAAAATACACAACAAACTGATGTTCAAATTATTACAGAAGAACCAAAGGTTACAAACAGTTAAGATAAGTTTGAAATACAGAAGAGAGAGGGCCTTGCTTTCAGTAGGACGCCTTCCTTGGTAAGGAAGCCATGTGGTAGGAGTGTGGGATATATTAAGAAGGACCAGGGAAACAGAAACAGCTCCAACCATATATGAAAATATATTTGTGACGCAGGTGACATTGCAGGTTAGCATGGGGGGAATATCTTCAATGAAAGTGGGAAATTGATAAGATTCCTATTTCCTAACATATACAGAGTGGTCCAGAGGGATCAATGCTTTACATGTGAAAAGTGGAACTTTAAAACTTTTAGAAAAAACTTTAAAACTGTAAGGAAACTTTTTGACATAGGGAAATGATGTATGATCACAAGGCAGGAAAATCTTTTTTTTTTATTTTCTTTAATTTTTTTTATTTATTTCTGAGAGAGAGAGAGCGAGCGTGAGCAGGGGAGGGTCAGAGAGAGAGGGAGACACAGAATCTGAAGCAGGCTCCAGGACTGGAGCTAGCTGTCAGCACAGAGCCTGACATGGGGCTCAAACCCATGAACCATGAGATCATGATCTGAGCCGAAGTCGGACACTTACCCAACTGAGCCACCCAGGCGCCCTGGAAAATCTTTCTGATATAAGGCAGAAGAAGCAAAAGCCATAAAGAAAAGTATTAACACACTGGACTACATTTAAGTTCAAATCTCGGTAAAACAAAATACATACAACACACCCTGACATACACACAGACGCGCATGCCCCCACCACGAAAAGAAATCTGTGATGCATATAACTTTCAAACAATTTCTTACTAGAATTAGAAAACGTGCCTACAGATCAATAAAATAAGACAACCCCACAGAGGAAAAAAGAGCAAAATCAGTGAACAGGCAATTCACAGTATGAGAAATTCACATGGTCCCTCAACACATAAAAATATACTCTGTCTTCCCTGGAATTAGAGAAAAAGTCACACAATAAAAAGATGTCATTTCATCCTCAAATTGGCCCAAATTAAGAGCTTTAACATGCCAAGTAGTGGAAAAGATGGGGTGGGGGTGGGGTAGGAGGAAGCTTTCGTGTATGCCTGCTGAGAGAGCTAAAGCAAGGCAATTTTCTGGAGAAAGATTTGGCAATAACATAAAGGTACAGAAGTGCTGCCTTGTGACTCACAATTGCACTTCCAGGCATATAAAGAGGCTTGTGCACATGTGTGTAGGAAGACAGATACAGGAACATTCATTGCAGCATTGTTGGTAATATAAAAAGTAGGAAACAAATTGTATATCCATCAAGAAGAGACTATAATCCATCATGGTGCAGCTTACCATGGAACGCCACAAGGCACTTACAAAGGAACCTGTAGCGAATAGCTAAATCTAAAAACTGTATTTTATTTAATGTAAGAGAGGTAAGTTGGGCTGCCGGTAACCTCTGGGAAGTTGAAGAGAATGAGATCAGAGTGGGCTACCTGCACAATTTTATTCCTCAGGGAAAAAACAATCTAGAGCTTGTGTAGCAATGTGTTAGGTTTCACGAAAGCCGGGACATTGATAAGGTATGCTGTCCTCAGTTCTTTCCTGCAGATCTGAATTAACTGATAATAACAATTTTAAGCAAAGGAATGGTTAGAGAGAAGTCGCTTTTGTATGATTAAAGTGAAACGCAGCACCAAGGGGCGCTGAGTAAACAGACTGACGGCTTCCTTGCAGCCAGGTCAGTGAGAACTGCACCCAGATAATACATGGCTTGGATGGCAGAACATTCCTGAGGAGTAGCTGGAGCCAGAGAGATGCCCAAAGGAGGGCTGCCAGCAGTAGGAACCTGCTAGTTAAACTGCCAGTAGGCTTGGCGCCCTGTTTAATCACTATGTAGTTTCAACACACAGCTTCTTCATTTTCTTTTCAATGCATGCCTTAAAAAAAAAAAAAATCTGATGTTCTGAGACAAAGAAGCATTTTAGTGCTTTGTAAACCAAAGGAGGTAGGCCCTCCCATCAGCCACCTTCTCAGCCATCTGGCCTCTCAGACACTGGCCGTGACTGGGAACCCTGCTTCGCACCAGGCTGTAAAAAGGGGCTGGAGTCAGAAATGTCTTCCTGGACCAGGTGGGTCAGAACCCGGAGTGAGGCACCCACGGGCAGGAGTGGGGGGGGGGCGTGGGGGATGGGAAAGGGGCGTCTAATGTAGGCAGTGGCTACAAGTTAGGCTGCCTCTTGCCACACGGAAATGCGGGTGAGGGTCGTTAGATTTTCCAAGTCAAAGGAGGCCAGAGATTTGGATTCAAAGAAAGATGTGACGTTTCCTGATTTTTAAATGTTTTGATTCAAACATTTTAGAAACATTGCACAAGACAAAACAAGAACAGGTGCAGCAACAAGACAGAAGCAAGCCGTTCCTTGGGGGTCTCTGCGAGCACACTATCTCGTTTGGGGTTCAGAGAAGGCACCAGCTGCCGGGAGCCGTGACCGGGCACATCACTCCATTACTCCTCTGTGTTGTAGACGAATAACAAGTGTGGGGCGGTAATCATCTCTCTCTCTCCCTCTCTCTTCCCCCTCCCTTCTCTATGCCCTCAAGAGTTGGTATAGTCCAAACTAATGCAAAGATTTGCCAGGTCAGCTTTGTGAACTCCAGACTAGACCGCAGAATGAGCCCGAAGAAGCCAGGGAAATCCCTAGCAGTGACCCATGACCTCCTGTCACACTCTCCCTTTGCTGCACGGTCCCCTCCTCACCTCCTCACTCACTTTCACTGGAAGGCCACTGAAGGCATCTGAGCTTTTATAACAGCTTATTGTACAAAGGGGAAACTGAGGACGAGAGACGTGAAGGCGACACGGTACTATTACCTCTAGAGAAAGTGTCTCTGCCCTGGAGGAATGTGAGAGCGCTCTGTGGGCACAGGTGGTGCCCTGAGGGTCTAAACGACACCTGTGTGCTTTACTCCAGTTTTTTCCTGGGAGGGAGAGAAGATTGTAGAATCAAAGGAAGGAATTTAGAATTGTTACAGAACTGCTCTTATTTGCAGCTATAAAAAGACACCGTACATTTCCCCAGCCTACTGAAATGATAACTCTGAGTTTTATTTTTGGAAAAAGTACTTTTCATCTTGTAAAAATTTAATGGCCTCTGAGTGACAGGGAAGTTCCAAGTGGCTCTCACTGCCTCTTCTCTGGCTGTGGCCGAAGGTGCAGGTGCGGGCCTGGGTCTCCCCTGCTCGGAGGGCAGACCGGCGGACTCCCTCCCCATTGTCTGGGCGCTTCTACTTAACAAACTGCCTGCACAGGCTCTTTCCTCTTCTCAGGAACCTCTCTCAGCTGGGGGCAGGGTGAAGGTGGCCAGACCTCTCTAGAACGTTGTTGGCTAATACAATGAGCGACATCTGTGTAGCCGTGCTTTCCAATCTGCAGAGGTCTGAGTGTCCTCGTTACTTTTTCTTCGAAGATTTGAATAGGCAGAGGTTTTCTTCCACTTGGCATTAATATAAAGTGATCATGTATCATTAGCGTAAGACTCAGAGCCGTGTTCTTGACCCTGACCATGCGTAGGAATCACCTGGGAGCCTTGTTAAAAATGCAGATTCTGATCCCGTGGGTGCGGGTGTGGATGAATCTGAGATGCTGCAGAGCGACCAAGTTCCCAGGCGCTACTGGTGTTCCGGGCCCATGGACTACACCTTGAGGAGAAAGGGAGGTCAAGGGTAAGGGAAGAGGGGGCGCAGTATGGGAGGTAGGAGGTGCAGCCTCCCTTCCTTCAACCTGAGGGTATGCCTTTTTTCCTTGCCCGGGATGACAATTGGTCCACCTCGTCCGGAGAAGTCCTGGCTTGGCTGTGGCCGACACAGCAAGAGCCCCAGGGGGACAGGTGTGCTCTTCTGTGGAGGAAGATGACACTGGCAGCAGTCATTGTTCTCTGAACAGCAGCTCTGGAGGAGGCGAGCTTGAGATCAGAGGGTGTCCCAGAAAGGAGCTCCTTGGACTCATGAAAGCAGCAACTTACCAGCTGTGTGTTTGCTTCGCGGCCAGAGCCGGTTAGGGAAGTGAGAGCAGGAGGAAAACGCTGTTCGTCTGTTCCAAGAGTTTCCTTGCTGCAGACCGGCTGGAGCGGAATTAAGCCCTCGAGGGCCAGGCCTTTTGGCCCGAGTCCCTGGCACACAGATCGAGTCACAGGTGGGCCTGCCTCCCCCTATTCTGACACAGAGGTGATGAGGGCCTCCGGGCCCCACAGGACGGCGGCAGATGTTTGGTTCTAACATCCAAGCAGGAGCCCATCCATAATGTAAACATCTCCTGTGCTGAGCTGGTCCCGCGGCTGCTCCGAATAACTGGCTTGTGATAGGGCTTTGCCGCCACAAAGCCCTTCCGTGTTAAAGATGCTGAGCTCCCGACGGGCAGGGGCTATGGTGTCCCTGCAAGCTGGCCCTGCTTGCTATTTGTGTGCATTGGAGAAGCCCCAGGTACCGACCTGGCTAGACACCCGGCCCGCCCACAGTCTGCCAGGACACCCCAGTGGGTGAACTTGGCTCAGTACCGTGCTGTGAACGCCTGTGGCACGGCCATGTCCATCCGTGCCTGGAATAAAATGAAGCCTTCGGGCCTCATTTTGGGACACATTTAATTATTGTGGAATATCTCCAAGTAATTCTGATCACTCCCTCGGGCTACCCAAGCTTCTTTCTAAATAATTTTGGGCAGGGGTGGGGTGCCTGGGTGGCTCAGTCGGCTGAGCGACCAACTCTTGATTTTGGTCATGATCTCACAGTTCAAGAGTTCGAGCCCCACTTTGGGCTCTGCGATGACAGCGGGGAATCTGCTTGGAATTCTCCTTCTCCCCCACTCTCTCTGGTCCTCCCCTGCTTGTTCTCTCTCTCTCTCTCTCTCTCTCTCTCAAAACAAATAAATAAACTTAAAAAATAATTTTGGGCAGTGGCTAAGATTTTTTTTTAACACATATTTTTAAGTAATCTCTATACCCAACATGGGACTTGAACTCATGACTTCGAGGTCAGAGTGATATGCTCTACTGGTCGGGCCGGCTAGGTGCCCCTAAAGATATTTATTTTAATGAGAATTATGTCCTACACAAACTAAAGGGAAAAAAAAGTTAAAGGAAAACGTGGTCTCCAACTGACAAAGAAGCAAATCACCTAATTTAATTTAAATCGAAGATGTGAATGCGCATGAGTAGGCGAGTCCACACTTGCCTATTGATGGTTCTTCCGGAAACAAGGAAAGTGCTACATACACTACATGTATTTCATGGAATGCCAAAGTTGTCAAAACAGTAAGTGATGCTTTATCTGTTATTAGAAAACAGGAGGTTCAGGAAAAGCTCTGCTAGGGGAGAATGTGTAGGAGGAAAGGCAGGTGGGCTCACGCCAAGGTGGGTGGGCTGCGAGGTGGAACTTGGGTGCGGGTCCCTGATGCTGCAAGCCTCCCAGTCCCCAGCTGTACCGCCGCGGTCACTTGCAGAGGAAGACAGGGATGTGTCCTGTAGGGGGCATCCCCGCGACACTGCCGAGGATCACGGATCTGCGTCGCTGTCTCTGCCTCCGGTTGCTGCCACACAAACCCTGCACACCACGTTATGCCTTATTCCCTTGTGCCATGTGCTCGTCACCTACGATCCTAGTTTCCTGTTCCCTTGTGCCCAGTTTCGCCCTGCTGGAGGCTCTTAGGAAGAACAACCAATATTCGTTGAGAAACTATTTTGTTCCCACTCCAAGGAGTGTGGGGGTGGGGGGGCCCTGTTCTTATTACTCCAACCATGGGAAAACAAAACTTGGGTCAAGTTCTTTGTATTTTTTGTTTGTTTTTTTTAAATCAAAGGCTGCATGTATACCTGCATATGTGTGTGGCATATATGTCAGAGCCAGGTTTTAAAGTCATGGATTCTTAATGTCCCTTCTCTCGGCTCCACACAACAATGCGGGGGGCGGGGGGTTCCTTGCATTTGTGAGCTGCTCTGCAGTTCTTGAGGAGATGGCGCAGCTGTAACCTGAACCGTATGCGGTGCCCTCCGTGGAGTAAGAACAGATGACTACACTGAAGTACTGGCCATCCCGCTCACTTCCAAGTTTGGATTTTCCATGATGGGCGCTTTGAAGACAAAGTCATCACTGAGACACCCCCCCCCCCCCCCCCCCCCCGGTGGCATGGAAGGATGCAGAGGTGGCCAGGGGTCCTAGGAAGAGGGCAGAACTGGACCCTGGGCTAGGCCCAGCGGCACCAGGGCACACGCACGAGTCTACGTAACTCTGTCAGCGGAGGGACTCTGCTGGGCTCCCACTGCGGGCATGGCTTCAAGAGGAATATGCAGACACGGCCTTTATTTGGAGAAGACACAACCCTTTGAACGGTTTCAGGGCACAGCCGGCCCATCTGGAGAAATGCAAAAGTTGTGGCAGGCTGATATGGTAACACTCCCCAAAATATTTTACAAGATTATGTGCCAGGACTTTCTTTTCATCTTGAGAGTTGAACTGCTTTGTGCTAATGAGAGAAGGTTGGGCACGGGTTGGAGGTCACATCTCTAGCTTTATGCTCTTCTTTCACATAAAAGTTTCTGTTTCGAAAAGCCGTTTCATGCAGAACATCTTGCCATCATTAACCATTATGTGACACTCTTGAAAATTTATTAGTGACAGTCATTTTCAGAACAGAGGTAAATCACATAAACCTCCACACATTGTAAAGAAAAATCTAAAGACTTCCTTCCATTTTTTTCCCAAAACCAAAACCAAAGAACCAGAACCAAAGATAATTAACATCCAACAACTATCTAGGGATTCTCCCACTGCATACACAACAACCAACACATTAGAACTACTGGGGAAAGGATGAAACCATGTAGAAGGTGCACAACAAAGAGGGTCGGTGAAAGATATATCTTTTAAAGGATGATGGGGAGATGTTTGAAATGGGGCTTTGCTGAAAGAGCTATCTGCCTGAGAAAGATGGCCAGTGTCTTCTCTGCTGAGAACTTCAGTCAATTATAATCACAGCTGCACCGCTGAGATGCCAATTTAAACTCAGACGCTACCAAAAGGAGCAATTTTCACAAAGTGCACCACACACGAATTCTCCAAAGACACTCTCTATTGCAACAGGCAAGTGGTCACAGCTTCAGAGACTCAGCAGGCTGTGGGACACTGGCAAGCTGGTATGAGAGTTCTGTACACTTGAACCCATTGTTTCTGAACAATGAGGGGCCACCCTCCAGGGCTGAGAAAAGAGTGTGCAGGGCCGCTCCCATCAATGAGAAACTGACTCCTAGATTTGGTCAGGATTCTCTTCCAAGGTATAATGGGCTCTTAAGGTGATTTATGCTAGTGAGAATCACGAGTGAAATTCTGAAGTCTAATTTGATGAAACTATGATATGGCTTTAAGCTATTCTGTTGTGTCTCCTACAGTACAAAAGTGTACTTTCTCGAGCATCTGCTAGCTACACGGTTAGCGACACAAATTTAAAATAAATGTACAGTGGGAAACGTATGTATTCATTCAAATAATACTTACCAAAAGCCTTTTTTTTTTTTTTTTTTTTTTTGAGAGTCTTACTGATACAAATGGCCAAGGAAGAGCTTGGGGGAAAGAATGGAATTAAGAATGTTTCAGTATGAAGAGAGATTAAGATTGGCTACCAGAGCCAGTCTCATTGGATAAATACAATTCAATTCAATTTCCAAGCATTTGCTGAGTGCCTATTGTGTATCAACAATGGGATGGGAAATGTTGGGGATACAAAAATACAAGACACGTGTACCTTCCCAAAGCCTGCAGTCTAAGATAGCGTGTTGGTGAAGGTTATCATTATGAATTATTAGTTACAACCTCCTCAAATAAAATGATTTGTCATTTTTGTCTTTCAGCTGCCTCTGCAATGGGTTTCACCATTAAGTACACCAGTGGAGATTTTAGTGTTTCAAATGTCGAAAGCTTTGTGAGGCATTCCTTCATTCAGAAAACATCTACTAAATAGCTTTTGTGTGCCAGGCAATGCACACAATTTTCAACTTCTTTGGTAATAATAACTCCTGTATGTAATGCTTTTAGCTAGTGATAAACATGTTTCTACAACCACTATCTCATTTGTTCTTTCAACAATCTTGTAAGTTTGGCAGGGCAGATATTATTATGGATGATGAAACTGAGACTCAGAAAGGTTAAGCTCAAGGTCACACAGCAAAACAACAACAACAAAACACCAGAACTAGAAGCTACCTCTTTTGACTCCATCGTAAGTGTTTTTCTGTGTATCACAAACTTGCTGTTACTACTGATAGCTACCATTAACTTAGTGTTTTGAAATAGGTATTAGGCAAATTATTTTGTATCTATCTCATTTAAATACTCATGATTACAATTTATGAGGAAGCCAAGTTGAGATAAATCAATTTGCTTTAGGTCATAGAGCTCATAGATAGAAGAAGTGACATTAGAGCCATTACCCTATGAAGTTTTCTATTCTAGGACACCCTGTTTCTTTCCAAAGAGAATGTAGTAGAAGAAATGTTCAGGTCCTCCCTGATGTGGACACCTTGTCCCTTAGGCACAATTTGCACTGTGACCAGGACAATGATACTTTTAGTGGCCCACTAAATGTTTTCATTTTAAGTTCATTTAAAATCAGAAGAAAAAATGAACATAACAACTAATATATAATAATGAATCAAGACTGGATTATATTCATCTTCATTTCAATGCAGACCTAAAATATAACTTAAGAAATGTGGCTTTTAAAAACGTTTATTTATTTATTTTGAGAAAACATGAGAGACAGAGTGGGGGATGGGCAGAGAGAGAGAGAGAGAGAATCCCAAGCAGACTCATTGCTGTCAGTGCAGCCAACACAGGGCTCGATCTCATGAACTAGGAGATTGTGTCCTGAGCGAAAATCAAGAGTCCGATGCTTAACCGACTGAGCCACCTAGGTGCCCCTTAAAACTATGAAAGTCGAAATGCAGCTCTGTTATGTTGCCTCCATCCTCATGTTTATAAACCCTCCAAGAGAGTCTATGAGTTTTCTGTGTTTGTTTCTCCCTCCAACCCCCCTAGCTAGCTTGAAGGTACACCCCCACTTCTCCCTGCTTCCCAAGGTCACTTAAACCTGTTGCCGTCATCGCCCACAGGACGGACAGCTGAAATATACTCCAGTTCTTCCCTCCGGGTGGCTTCCTGAGCGAACGGCTTTTCCCCTCCTTCAGCAGGCAATGAGGGAACCGGTGCTAGCTTGGGTTGGAGGGCCACCCTCCTGGGCGATCAATTGTTTTTACCCCATATTACAACCACCCCCTGCCACCGCCCCCAATTCTGGCCACCTGCCTAGTTCTGATTTTCATAAATGAGGACTTTGGAGGAAGAAAGGAACACTATCCCATTGAAGGGAGGTTGGCAGTGATGGGTGGTGGCAATGTTGGGACACAGGGAAGAGTCACGTTTCCATCTTCAAGGAGCCTTCCATGGATGCAGATGTGCATCTTTAGCCCAAACACGCTCTTCCCCTGATACTCGCTCTGTTCTGAGTGCTTTTACTTTTCTCACCAAATCAATTTGGAATAATGCATTTTACATCTTCCTGTCTGGGCTGTAACTCTGGCAACTAAGGTGATATTTTTTAAATGTTCACTTTATAAAATAGACAGTAAGCTTCAAAGAATCTCTTTTAATAACGAGGTCCTTATCGAATTGGGAAACATGAATGTGCAATAATTACATTTTAAAAAGCTAGAATAAAATGGAAACCAACCTCCATTGGCTCGTAGACTATTACTTCATTGACCAATGCATGGATATCTGCCATGTTTATGTTATTCATTTCAAAGCACTAGACAGAATTTTTCTGGTGAGTCCTTATGTCATCCTCGTAAGGTAAAAGGGGGCAAGAAGTGGGGAGCCTGGGTGGCTCAGTTGGTTGAGCATCCAACTTGGGCTCAGGTCATGATCTCACAGGTTCGTGAGTTCGAGCCCTGCACTGGGCTCACTGCTGTCAGAGCGGAGAATGCCTTGGATCCTCTGTCCCTCTCTCTTTCTGCCCCTTTTATGCTCATACTCTCTCTCAAAAATAAATTAAACATAAAAAATTTTTTTTTAAGTGGGGTGGGGGGAGAGAAGAGAATCGTCGAGTAATGTTAGAATATACTTAGAGCAAGTGGCCATTTTTCCTCTGCTCTAATCTAAAAGACAGGAGTGATGTCATCTTCATTTGACATATAAGAAAAAGAGACTTTGAAATGGGAATGTTGTCACTAGATGGATGTTTCAGCACACACCTGCCTATTGTGGATTTGTTGGGCTGGCCTTATTGAAACCCTGACAAGCAGGAACAAGAAAATGTGTCCCAGCTCACTAGTTAGGATCATGAGACATGCAGCTTTTCCACGGTGGGCTGCTTTTTATAAAGGTCTCTTTTTAGATCACAGACTCACTTGACTAATTTAAATTTAAACAAGAGCCATTATTTATTATCAAGAAGAAAATCTGTGGCCTGTAGCCTTAAGGTACTTCCTGCCCAGAATGTAGGTAAGAACAGTTTCCTATAAATTGAGTAAATATTCACATCTGGAGCTACCTGACCTTTCACATCAAGCCATATGCTTCACAACATGGTATATTCAGTGATATATTAGTCAGGTGTTACTATATAGATAAATGATGTCTAAAATAGAGTAAAATAAAGAGGCTTATAAATGGATGAGCAGTTGACTAACATATCTCCAAGTCTTTGACTAACTCATTCATTCATTCACTCATTGATTCATCATTATTTATTAAGCCCTTACTCTATGCCTGGCAGACTGCTGGACATAGTTTGGGAGATAGAAATTTCTTAGAATTCAGAGCTGAAAGACATAGTACCTGTCCTCAAGAAGCATGTCTTTTGTGAGAGTGCACAATCCAGTTATATTTCACAAGCCTGCAACTGATCTAATTGGGAGTCCTACCCTTTAAAAAAATAATACCTTCTGAGCTGCTTCAAAGCATTACAAGAAATGAGACGACAATTTTGTTTCTTTTTTTTAAAAAATAATTCATACAGTGGAAGTGTCAGTAGAGCAGTCGCGCTTGCTTGTAGGAAGCACACCTACTTCTCTGAACATCCATGCAAGTAAATTCTGACAGGTTCAAGAATGTTATCTTGACAAAAGTGTATTCCAAAAAAGGACTGTTCTGTATGAAATGTGTTCAAACAGAGCAACTGTAATGACAAGAATATTCCGAGTCTTCCTTTTTAAGAAGGCTTTTAACTCTCCAAGTCAAGTACTTCTGGCACAGGAAACTTTGTAATTTTGGGATCCTGTGTACGGCTGTATTGTACTTGTTATGCAAAGTGTTCAGTAGAAATTTAAATTAGGTAATTGAAACTGAGGTAAAAATAAATCTGTGCAAATACACTTAAAGGAGATTTTCCCATCTCCTGAGCTTTGCTCCATCTACTTTTCATATAGGAGACTCTACTCAACAGGAGACTCTACTCAATGTGTGGGTTGGATAATGTTTCCGCTTCCCAATAGAACGCTCTGAGAAGTAACTGGAACTGGCTTGTCAAGCCACCCATGGGAAGGGCAATGGGAGCACGTTCCAGGAGTAACACAGGGCAAATTTCACAATGTGAATGTCTTTAAGTCATGCGCAGCATGGCCAGACTTATTTGTTAGCTTTTCTCATTACTGATCGTTCTTTGTACTCCTCGTTTTCATCGTCTAAATGTACATGTAAATTCTGCATATTTGGTTTTGATTGAAAATGATATTACTGAACAAATATTTACGGAGTGACCACAATGGGACAGGTCTCGTACCCGGAGCTGAAGATACGGTGGTGAATAAGATACCACGGCCTCTGCTTTCAGAGACCCGACAGTAGAGGGGAAGGGCAGATGGTAACACATGAGCTACTGACAACGTATCCTTGCAAGTAGTAAGGATCCTTACAAGTACAAGTAGTGTTGAGCGCCATGAAGAAGAGACCAAATGAAGTTAGGATAGGAGGGAAGGGGGTTCCTTAGAGTGGTCAGGGATGGTGACATTTTGGAGAAGACTGAGAGAGTAAATCAGAGGCAGCAAACTGAAGAATGGGAAGACAAACATTGCACACATGCAAAAAAGAGTTTAGTACATCATTAACTCTGAAAGTTAGCAGCTTTTTTTTTTTTTAAAGATTTTATTTTTTAGTAATCTCTAACCTAACATGAGGCTCAAACTCACAACCCTGAGATCAGGATTGAATATTCTACCAACTGAACCAGCCATGGACTCCGAGAAGCCTTTAAGAGGGAAAGTCTGTATAATTTGAGGAGTCTGTGAATGCCTCTTACATGTAAGCAACTTGAAGAGAAGGAAAGACTAACATTTGTTAAGCAATTATTATGTGTCAAGGATATTCTAAGTTATTTAATCATAATCATAAAACCATCATAATCATTATTCTTTATTAATTATTTAGTGAGTGCTAAATGCTATGCTATAGGCACTCAACATATATTTTCTCACAAAATCTATACAATAAAGTATGCCCTTGGAGTTGAAGGGAGTACTCCAGTCTTTCTGAAAGAAGCTTGGGAAGAATAAGCAGAGCAGAAAGGAAGGTCTATGCCTGGCCACTGGATTCCTGGTCAGAGTGATACCTGGGGACCAAGCAATGGGTACCTGTTGGCTGCTGAGATGGCGGATGAGGACGGGAGTCGTCAGGCATTTCTGAGTGGAGGTGAGACAAGCTCAGACAGCTTTATGGCTATAACTCTTCCAAGAGTGGGGCTGAAGTGAAAGGAAAGAGGGGGCCAGCGTGGTCCTCAGAGGCCAGCCGGGGGAAAGGTGCGGTAATTCTAGGAAGAGACCCTGAAGGCCAGGAGAATGGCCACGGGTGAAGAGGAGAAGACATGGGTGAGACACATGGAAGGTGAGGTGGGCCAGGCAGGAGGGAGATGATGGGGGTCAGTATTAGAGGTTTTGATTTGAGGCATCAGCAGGACAAACACATTTCATACAATGCTGGTTCTGATTCCTTCTTACAACCATTTCATTAATCCAAACAGAATCCCTTCTGAGAGACTTAATTAAGCAGGGCTCTAATAGAGGCCAGCAATTCCTGTTCCTTTACAGATGCTCCTAAAGAAACATCAGATGGTTAATCAAGCTGGGCAATGAAAGAAGAGTAGGTGCTCAGAGCAGCTCCACATTACATATTATATATAGAATCCTATTACATTTATCTTCTGTCTTCCTGTTATTTTTCATATCTGTATTGGTAAATTACATGTCAGGACACTACTGTACTCACTGAAAGCAACAGAAACCTTCCCTATCTTGATCCTTGATCATTAGCTCAGAGCTCACACTCCTCTGACACATAAACACTGGACATAATAGACACTCTGGTTGACCTTAATGGAAACTCAATAAATTATTTATACCTCCTCTACAGCAGCAGAAGATGTCTACTAAAAGAATTCACAGAGGACTTTCTGCTTTGTTTTTTTGTTCCTGTTCTTATGAACCAGAAGAGATAAAGAGAAGATACATCTTTGGAATAAATAGCCCACTATAAGAACATAAAAGATAAACTTTACAACACAATAGTTTCATGCTTTCATAGACCTACTTAGCATGTTGTTGTTTTTGTTTTTCTGGTAAGGAGCATGAAAAGGCTGACATTGGTCCTCTGGATGGACAGTGCATAGATCACTAGGCTCTTTAAAAAAAATTTTTTTTTAAGTTTATTTATTTTGAGGGAGACAGAGAGAGAGCAAGTTAGGGGAGGGTATAGAAAAAGAGGGAGAGAGAGAATCCAAAGCAGGCTCTGCATTGCCGGTGCTGAGGCTGATGCGAGGCTCCAACTTACAAAACTGTGAGATCATGACCTGAACCCAAACCAGGAGTCAGACGGTTTATCGACTGAGCACCCAGGCGCCGCTGACCACTGGACTCTTCGACCCGATGAAAAGTTACAGCTCACTCAATGACTGCCGTATTATTTGAGCTCTGATTCCATAATTGTATGCATCACCCACTATCCTGCACAGGAGCTACAACTGATTTGAATCAGGATCAGAGATGCACTGGGGGAATGGGGAGGCAGGCTCACATTGGGTTTTAGAAGACAGTGGCCCGAATAAGGCCACCTGGACTGAGTTTGCAGAGTTATTACATGTATTGTCACACTTTCAAAGTTGGCAGACTCCATGGGGGCTCCACACTATCTCAGAGGCTGGAGGCCCATGGAAGGGACCTTTACGCCTCCAGTGCAAGGAACAGGCTCTGTGTAGAGAGGCCAACTCTCTGAATGGTGATGACTGATGACAACATTGATGGGCAATCTAGGGGACACTCCTGCTAAAAGGAAGCAATACTGACAGGGGAAGTTGATACAACCCTCCCCCCCCGCCCTGTTTTTTTGGATGCATTAACTGATGGGTTTTTGGATAATAAACAAAAGCATGAGTTCTGAAATCCATTAAAATATACGCACACCTAATAAAAATTCCGCTAATTCGGAATTTATTATCATTTTGACAGGACCAAGCTGGGCCAGCTTATTTTTGCCTGGTAAAACACTTTCTTAATAGTGTAAAATTAATAGTGCAAACCAGATTGTAGAGGGAATGTTTAAAATACTTAAAGGACAAATTGTTTTCAGCACTGACAAGCCCTGTAGGAGTGCTGTTTACATAGAAACAAATGACATGCTGCTTACAAACCATTAGAATTTGTTAATTAAATCAGATCTTCCCTACTAGGCAACACTGAATTGGCTTAATTTGAGTTATTGTATGTTTTTTTGAGAACCCAAACTGCACTTCTTAACATTCTATTGTAATTAGAAAGAAAACTACTTGGAATAGGGCAAAACACATGGGATTTAGAATCAAACAAATCTGGATTTGTATCACAGCCTTTTTCATTCAACTGTCTCTGTGGGTTGGGTGGCTCTGGTTGGGTGGCTTAATCTCTCTGACACTCCATTTTCTTGTAGGTAAAGTGAAGCTTCTATATTGACCTTGTGTTATTGTGACGATACCACCGTTCCATATAATGCTATTGGAACCAGTGAGCGTGTAATAGAAGCTCATTTGTGTTTCTATTATTTTATTTTATTTTAAAATTTTATTTATTTACTTATTTATTTTTGAGAGAGAGAGAGCGGGAGAGAGCGAGCGAGCCGGAGCACAAGTGGGGAAGGGGCAAAGCTGGAGAGGGAGAGACAGAATCTTGATCGGGCTGCACATTCATCATGGAACCCAATGTGGGTTTCCATCTCATAACCCTGAGATCATGACCTGAGCTAAAATCAAGACTCAAACACTTAACCAACTGAGCCACACAGGCGCCTTTGTATTTCTACCCAGATAGCCTTTTGGTCTGAGAGGTAAAAATATGACTCTACATAAATACAGTACAATCTCACCAACTGGAGAGAGAAAGAATGGTGATTCAATTATAGTAATAGTAAAAATAATAGCTTTCATTTACTAAGTGTCAGCTATTACTGAATGCTCTTCTTAAAGGTGAAAAAATTGTGGCAACTTCTGTCCTTTATAACTTTAGTGTTACATTTTGTGGCTTAGAATTTAGAAAAGAAAGGATTTTCAATCAAACTGCTATCTTAGAAATCTCTTTAATACAAATATTTTGGAAATTTTCAAATGTTTTACATGTTTAACAGCAGTTACAATTTTTTTAGAAGTCTTAGGTTTCATGTAAAAATGTTAAGAAAGGAATTGACTCTATAGTTAAAGGCCACTTTTAACTAATGTCCACAGCTGGCAAAAACACTGGCAAGCTCATGACTTTTATTCCTCTTTACATATCTCTTTATACGGGAAAATTGATGATTTGTTTAACTAATTATATAAAAAAATTACATTTGGCTTGTCTCCAGACTTGAAAAAATTAAAAATGGTGGTCATTGCAGAAATGTCTTTGAAATTTTAGTGTTTCTCAATGAAATAAAAACCCAACCAAATGTTTGAACTTGGTAACAACTCTGACTACCAAAGTTAGTCCTGGCCACAAAAGACATAAACCATCCCTATTTTACAGAGCACTCACGGGTCTTTAAGAAATCATGTCAATTAACAGTAAGATTTAAGCATAGCACTTATTTTAATAAGATTAATGAACTTTTGGGGCGCCTGGGTGGCTCAGTAGGTTAAGCGTCCGACTTCGGCTCAGGTCGTGATCTCATGGTTCGTGGCTTCGAGCCCCGTGTTGGGCTCTGCTGACAGCTAGCTCAGAGCCTGGAGCCTGTCTTCGGATTCTGTATCTCCCTCTTTTTCTGACCCTCTCCTCTCGTGCTGCATGCATATAACATGCAGCATATAACATGCTTGCATATAACATCTGACTCTCAAAAATAAATAAAAAACATAAAAAATAAAAAAAAAGATTCATGAACTTCCATGAAATAGTGTTTCATTTGCTTTGTCTTCCAGGTCAGAAAAATTAGGCTTCTCCTTTTGGCAGGGAGCCTCCGGTCTAGCCCTGACACAGGAAGGGTCAATGCCAAGCCCTCATTGGTCCCCTCCCACATTCTCTACACAAGGACACCTCTGACTCTAATTTAATGCATTTGATTTTGAGCTATCAGCCTCCTCTGGTGAGCTTTTATCTCTCAGGGCCAGTCTCTGGGGAGAGGTGCCGTAAACTACCTCTGAAAAGGTTGCAAGTAAGAGGAGTTAGTAAGCACTTCTTGGCTTCAGATGGCATGGCTTATGAGCAAACCCTTATTTTTACCCAAATTGCATTATGCCAAGTGACATAATGGCTTTGAGGTTAGATATATACAGAAAAATCACAATTTGTGAATTTGATCATTTTGATTTGTTTCCACTGGGGACATTAGCCAAATGTGTAGGAGCTCAGCGTTTATAAATGGACTCTGTTCAGACAAGACAAGCACTTAAGCAGAGAAGGAGGAAAAGTCACTCACCTCATTATGGAGTGGACTATTTTGAGAATAAATAAATAAATGTATATAAAGAAGGAAACTCTTGTGCCCTTCTAGCTTTTTTAGGTGAGATTAATGTGTAGATTCTTCTATACCAGACAGTTCACTCACTAATGTACTTATTCGTGAGCAGCTATTGTACATTCCACGTTTTGTAAGGTTCTTTTGTGTCATTCAAAAATAAGACAGTCCTTAATTTAGAGTGCTTTATAATATAGCATAAACATGCATGCATATAACAAATGTAATTGTAGACAATATGGATAAGCTAACATCATAGAGTAATAACTATCTGTTAGGAAACATAAAATATTTTTATATTGGGCCACTCGTTACCATATCTAAATGACTAAAAAACAAGACAAAACAAACAAAAAACCAAATAGCAATTACATACTTTGAAAGGTGATCACGTAATTAATACATGTAACATATGGATTCAAAGCTTACAATACACTAGATATATAATGATATAAATAAAAGATTCTCCCCAACTTTTACTAAAGTAACTGTATAATCTTTGGTTAGGAAGGAACCAGTTCCAAAAAATTCTCTAGAATGTTCTTAAAGACTGCAAATTTTCAAGCATCTGCTAACACATTCAGTACTGTTGATTCATTTTCTGTCATGTAAATGTGTCTTAAAATAGTGATAAAAATTTTTATTCAAATGCTGAGCAAACAGAGAGAACACAATGATATGAGAAAAACTTTATAATCATAGAACACTCCTCAGAGGAGGAAGAAATTTCAAACCAAGTTTTAAAGGAAATAATGGAGGGGCACCTGGGTGGCTCAGTCGGTTAAGCATCCGACTTCAGCTCAGGTCATGATCTCACAGTTCGTGAGTTTGAGCCCCACCTCGGACTCTGTGCCGACAGCTCAGAGCCTGGAGCCTGCTTCCAATTCTGTGTTTCCCTCTCTCTCTGCCCCTCCCCTGCTCACACTCTGTTTCTCTCTCTTTAAAATAAATAAAGAAGAAGATGTGGTTTATCTATACAATGGAATACTACATGGCAATGAGAAAGACTGAAATCTGGCCATGTGTAGCAACGCGGATGGAACTTTAGGGTGTTATGCTGAGCGAAAGAAGTCAGGTAGAGGAGGACAGATACCATATGTTTGCACATATAGGTGGATTAGGAGGAACTTAACAGAGGACTATGGGGGAGGGGAAAGGGGAAAATAGTTGGGGAGAGGGAGGGAGGCAAACCATGAGAGACTCTTGAATGCTGAGAACAAACTGAGGGCTGATGGGGGTGGGGGAAAGGGGGGTGATGGGCATGGGGGAGGGCACTTGTTGGGATGAGTACTGGGTGTTATATGGAATCCAATTTGACAATAAACTATTTAAGAAAAAATAAACATTAAAAATTTTTTTTAAAATAAAGGGAATAATAGACACTGTTGGATTGAAGCAGTGAAGGCATTTCTGGAAAGAAGAATGGAATGAGCCAGGGATTAGAGACTACAGCCAGAATTAAGTCAGGAAAACAAAACCTGTCTGGAACCCTCCTAAGCTTTTTGGCAAATTCCTTTCATGAGGAGGTAGCAGGGAAGGGATATCCTAAGCACCCTCACCCTTCTCACCCTTCCAGAAAGGGAGTACTGGCGTGGACACTAGAAGGACACCAGAGGCTACAAGGAATTCTATTTACAGATTTTATCTCTGAGTTCAACTCTGCCTGTACACCTGTAGCCTGTGTGTCGTGGCCCTATGGCTCCAAGGAGATTTCTCTGGCAGCAGAATTACACTTGTGCAAGAAAGAAGAACTTTCATTTGCTTGGTGAGCACAATGCTGTTTCAGATACTTTGCACAAGCAGATTTTTGTTTTTGTCCCTAAATTTTAGCATTGTAGTAGTTTTTTCCCTTAAAAGTCAAACCTGGATTCTAGCCTCTGTCACCCTCTTTCCATGTAATTAATTATTTCCCCACTAACCAGACTAACCTATAGCAGGTAATAACTGGCTCTATGTACCCCACTGGATTTGCCTCTAGGGGTGGTTTTGAAGAGGGTAACACTTGTTTCAGGCCCTCATTCTTCTTCTTGAGTCTCTTTCATACTTAACAGGTTGCCCTGGCCTACTAGGAACCCTTCACTGCTGTGCCCTCCATTTCATGCCCCTTACTCCCCATTGGGCAGGGTCGCCCCCATCCTAGACTCTGGACATCAATAGTAGAGTGCCCCTCATCTCCATCAACCTACCCACAAAGCCACCCAAATGCATATAAAACGAGGTTTAAAGCAGTGAGTGTACTCTCTATGTACATGTAGCTTCTAGAATAGTCATCCCCCAACCAAATTTCCAGTCTCAAACCCATATATATAGAGCTGCCAGTGCCCAAAAAACTACCGTGAGACAGGAGATGCACCATTAGCATCCTGGGATAAGGAACTAAATTAGTTAATTCATGTCAGTAGTCACACCATAAATGCTCCATACGCAGCAGGGTTGGAGGCAGTGTTGTCCAGTAGTTAAGAAGGCAGACTCGGGAACCAGTCTGTCTGCCTGGGCTCAAACCCCACCTCTGCCACTAACCAGTGGTGTGATTGTGAGCAACTCTGCAGATACCTTTGTATCTGTATATAGGATTAAGGAGTTAATATGTGTAAAGCACTCACACATATTAAATGCTTAATAAATGTGTTTTTTATTTCAATAATAGCTTAATCCCAATTGCAGACAGGGGAAATGAGATCAACTTCCCACACTTTGGCAGAGAGATCTTTGTACTTCATGGACTTTTGGTACCCTGAAGATAACCTCATGTGTGTGACTACATCTTTCTCTGCCTCTGCTTAAGGAAACTTTTATGCTATATAACATACGCATGCACACATGCGCATGCACTTTCTCTCTCTCTCTGATTTTATAATCCCCATTTGAGTTGAAACCTACACACACACACACACAC